>NC_054701.1:92138312-92230794 GCF_016097555.1 Gigantopelta aegis
CAGAAGTTTAATACAGCATTTTTCTTTCACAGGTATAGTTAGTATGTTTCCTGCATTATTTGTTTATTGGTTTCTTCTGGTTTTCTTCTGTTTTTGTTTTACGTATAATGTCAATAAAGAACTGAACTGTATTATCACTGTGACTTTCTTGTTTTACTTTATAATTTCTATGTAGAGGATATCCCTACTGTGTTTTCCGATTTGCGGACATAGATAGGTCTTTACTATTGCAGATTAAAGCATGGCTGCCCTGATACTGTTCTAGACTCCATTCTCCATATTTACCCTTATGATTATTAAACATACTGGATATTATTAAATATATTGCATATTATTAAACATATTGTATAGTATTAAACATGGTATATTAAGTTTTAAATATACTGTATATTATTCAGTATATTGTACATTATTAAAAATATTGTATATTATTAAATATATTGTGTATTAATTATTAAATGTAATATATATTATTAAACATATTGTATATTATTAAATACATTGTCTATTAATTATAAAATATACTATTAAATATAATGTACATTATTAAATTTATTGTATATTTTTAAATATAATTAATATTTTAAAATATATTGTATATTACTAAATATATTATATACCAGTACTATTATTAAATATAAGATATATTATTAAATATTTTATATACTAGTAAATATATTGTTTATTATTAAATATATTAAAATTAAATTTCCATTATATGTTACAATTTAATGCTTAGTCATAGCAACACGAGTTTGTTCATTTCTGTATGAACATAAACATGATGGTGTAATTATACATATTATCTGTAATTTATTTTGGGTTCATCGGGTTATGAAAAACACCATGACAAACGTTTGTGTAAGCGGCTTAGCTGATTCTCAGTTTGTGCAAGCTTTTCTTCGTTAATACCCTTAATGAATTCTTAAGTGTATTATTATATATTTTGTATATTATTAAATACAGTACATATTATTAAATATACTGTACATTATTAAATGTACTGCATATTATTAAATATATTGTATATTATTAAATGTATTATGTATTATTAAATATAATTTATTATGTATTATTAAATATATTATATATTATTAAATATATTGTATAGTATTATATGTATTGTGTATTATTAAATATATTATATATTATTAAATATATTGTATATCATTAAATATATTGTGTATTATTAAATATATTGAATATTGCTAGGAAGCATAACACCGACTCTGCCTGAATGTAAACTAAATTATTTGAAAACGGTGGAATTTTCATTTGACAGTATTGTAAGAACATTTTATTGAAAGTGTGTGGGTGGCACTTCCCCTTCCATTATGCAATGTCTTCCCTATGCATAGCTGAAAATCAAATTAATATATAACTAATTAATAAATGAATAAATTAATATATAACTAATTAATTAATATATAACTCCGATTTCTGTGAAAAACATACCTATTTGACACTGGTTGCCAGAATAGCCTCCATAACAATTACATCTGCAGTTAGGTGGAGATCCAGACACAGCGCCGTTGTAGTTGCAGTAGTCCACGGCACATGTTGGTGTCGGAGTAGTTGGTGCTGTGAACATTAAACACTAATATTAATTACATTTCAAGTTGTCCTAACTAGTCTAAAATAAGTGGGGTGTTGGTACCTTAACACTGGGCTACGTCCCGCCCCGATATTATTATGAAGGCTAAAAAGCTGTGTAACTAAAATGATAGTTTTCACTAAAAAGCTGTGTAACTAAAATGATAGTTTTCACTAAAAAGGAAATTTTTCATATTTTGTGGTGTGTGCAACTAGTCTCCCAACTATCTGTGTTATTAATATTTTGTGGGTATTTTTTTAGATTATGTCAGAAAAGAAGAATTTTTGAACTTTTTTATTTGAAGTAAAGAAGTGACATACCATTTTGACAGCGATCACCACTATAGCCGACGTTACAGTCACAGACACACTTGCTCGTCTTGCTGTCAAATCGCGACGTGCCGCGGTAACTGCAGTCAGCCGGAGAACACACTGAAATATAGACACAGTATAAGACGATAGATACTGGAACCAGCTACAAATACTGGTCTAACAAAGACCTGCGTATAAAGAACTACATTTCTAAATATAGCACACTGAAATATAGACACAGTATAAGACGATAGATACTGGAACCTGCTACAAATACTGGTCTAACAAAGACCTGCGTACAAAGAATGATTTGTATTACAACTACCTGTCTATACAGAAGCCACTGTAGTTTTAGTGAATCTTATAGTAGTTTATGAAACAATGTGTATTACGAGCTACTAGCTATATTGACCCGCTCTGTGGCTGTGTCCACAACCCGTATCTCCTGGGTGATTCTCCGGTGTTGATTACGATTTCGAGTCGTCAACGTCATTAGTCATCTGTTGTCCACATTTGGGCAGATGTAAAGGATTACATATGTCAAACTATTTTCATACATATTTTGCCCCACTACTGGTATATCAAAAGCCATGGTATGTGCTATTCTGTCTGTGGGATGGTACATATAAAATATCCCTTGCTACTAGTTGAAAAATGTAGCGGGTTTTCTCTCTAAGACTATATGTCAGATTTACCAAATGTTTGACATCCAATAGCCGATGATTAATAAATCAATATGCTCTAGTGGTGTCGTTAAAGAAAACACACTTTCATACACCCGTATCTAACAGATCGTGCGGAATTTGTCAGGTCCATTAACTTTACGGAATACATCTGTCGTCCATGTATTACAATTCCAACATTTCTCAGCAGGTTGTCAAGGGTCATTGTGACATAGTGTTACACTACAAAGAATACTTCATATAGCAACACTACAGTGAATACTTTATACAACAACCACTTGTCAATAGAAGACATCTTATATAACAGCCACATGTCTGCATAAATCAATTTTTTTATAACAATCACTTCTTTGGAAAGAACACTTTGTTTAACAACTACCTGTCTACAGAGTATATCTTATATAACAAACACCTGTAAAATACATCATGAACAACATTAACGACAAATACATCAACGAAAGAGACAATTATTAATCGTATATAGAATGAAATGCCAAGATGTATCTTACCCTTTTGGTCACAGAGTTGTCCGGACCAGCCAGCGTTACACATGCACTTGCAGTTGTCTGTTGTGGACGATGGTCTGCCGTTGACGCAGTTCAAAGGGCACGGTCGCACTGCAATCAGTAAAAACATGCTTTGTTAGTTAGTACTTAATAAATGCCAAGTAATTTGAGCTATTGCTTGTGAAAAGCTGTGGTATGCGCGAACCTATCAACCTAGCTCACACTATGGACGATGGTTTTGGTTGCATACACTACTGTCTATTAGTGTTGGTATTATCCCTTATGTCATTCCATCAGTATACATGTATATATAAAACAGAAACTCCACTAGGAACATTCATTTATTCAGTTCAACTTATTTTCGTGCTTATCACTAGGAACACTACTCACTATTAACAAGGGGAGGTTAGCGAGACGTAGCCCAGTGGTAGAGTGCTCGCTTAATGCATGGTCGGTTTGGGATCGATCCCCGTCAGTGGGCCCATTGGACTATTTCTTGCTCCAGCCAGTGCACCACGACTGGTACATCAAAGGCTGTGGTATGTGCTATCCTGTCTATGGGATGGTGTATATAAAAGATCCCTTGCTACTAATCGAAAAGAATAGCCCATGAAGTGGTAACAGCGGGTTTCCTACCTCAGTATCTGTGTGGTTCTTAACCACATGTCTGACAGCATATAACCGTAAATAAAATGTGTTGGATACGTCGTTAAATAAACCATTTCCTTCCTTCCTATTGACAATGCCATCAACTACCTTGATATGACGTACAAGTTTGCATGTTGACATTTAAAATATAATTGAAAACCCAGTTGCTGCGAGTGGTTCAAATGCTACAATAGACCCAAACTCAGTGGATTTCCTCAATGACAACATATATGTAAAATTTGGGGATATGGCATATATACAGGAACTAGGAATCTGTCCTGTGCTAGTTTTGATTTAGTAAACTAGTCTGAGAGTGACAGTCCTCTTAATGGCGGTCAAAAGGGTGTATCGTCCAGTAATGGATATCTTTGGGAGTGGCTGTCTTCCTACAGATGAGGCACTAGGATAGAGATTTAAGGAATCAAAAACTATTTTGCAAAATGCCCATTTAACTTTGCATTGTGCAGAGATACGGTCTTGGTTTTGTTGTTCAGACCAAGTGCACACATGTGAGTTCTGTGTTGGACAGTGTATATTCCAGTTATTTGAAAACCTATTTTATATAATATATTGTAGTATTACCTTAATGTGTGAATGCTTGCTCGAAATTGGGATTTTGGGGCACCATTTTTATTTATGCACATTAGAAGTAATCAAACCATATTTAATATATTTCAATCTATTCTATAACGCCGAAACCTATATTTCAGCATTTTAAATCACACAGATGTCAAGATATGAATAAATGTCATTGAAAAACGGCCATTTTGAAATTATGCAAATTAGAAAGGGATGCATTCTTTTTTTCCAGCTTGGTACTCCTTTTTTGTGGAGGGTGGGGTTGGGGGGTGGAATTAAAAACCTTATTTCCAAAATTCATACTTTCTACGGCTTGGAACATACAAATAATTAAGGTATATCACAAATGTTACTACCTTCTCGTTGACAGAGGTTGTTGATGAGTTGCTCGCCAGCTCTACAGACACACGTACAGACACCACCGACTTCCGAAGTGAGCCCTCTCTGTTGAGTACAGTCCTTGTTACACACTGAAAACACAACCCAGTTATTGTCAGTAATCACCAGTTGTGTTCCTACTTATCCTCTGGTGTGTGCATCAGTATAGGTGTTTACCTGTAGGCACGGTATAGCTGAATACTTGTTAACATTAACAGAATATCATCATGTTACTGGATTAATATAAAGTGTAATTAAATCTGTTCTTTACATGCTAATACTAATAAGAACATTTAATGTTGAATAAGGTTCATTTAAAGCAGTAATTATAAGTCAAACACTGTTCCCTCCCCTCAATGTGCTGAGTGTCTAGTTGGTTTCTCAATGTATGTTTAAATGTTTATATGTTGGTTTTCCATGATACGTGTGTATGTAAAATACACGAAGATACTCAATGTTTATTTAAGAGTAATGACTCACGTTCACATCGTCGACCCGAGTATCCATTACGACAGTTACAAGAGCAGTCCCCAGTGGAGGTGGACATGACGCCACCATTCAGACACGGCTCACAGTTCATATCTACAAAAACAGTGTCATTCAGACACGGCTCACAGTTCATATCTACAAAAACAGTGTCATTCAGACACGGCTCACAGTTCATATCTACAAAAACAGTGTCTTTAAGCACTCACATCGAACCCCCCACCCCCCACCAAAAACACAAAAACACAAACAAACAAAACAAAAACAAATTAAAAATTATTTTGTTATAGGTAAAAATTATGATATTGACAATGTTATAACCACATACAATTTTCATTTCATTTCAACAAATGTTTGTGCTTAAATCCAATTACGGTTTAAGCACGCTATCCTGGGCACCCACCTCAGCTATCTGGACTGTCTGTCCAGGACACTGGGTTAGTTGCTATTGGTTAGTGATAGAAGAGGATGTAGTGGTATTAAAACTGGCTCTTGGTGGGAGTCGGTACTGGGCTGCGAACCCAGTACCTAGCAGCCTTATGTGCGATGGCATAACCATGACACCACCGAGGCTGGTTTGCACGTACAATCAATTTACATGGATAGTTTGAAAGCGACTACATGTATATTACATACTGTATCAGTACCCCTGGCAGGGCTGATAACAACAGCCAGGTGTAATAAGAAGTTTGTTTGTTTGTTTAACGACACCACTAAACCACATTGATTTATTAATCATCGGCTATTGGATGTCAAACACATGGTAATTCTGACTCCCGCTAAATGTTTCATAATGTAGCAAGGGATCTTTTATATGCACTTTGCCACAAACAGGAAAACACATACCACGGCCTTTGACAAGTTGTGGTGCACTGGTTGGAACGAGAAAAAACCCAGGTATAATAATGCAGCCTGGATCAATCAGTTTCATATAGTCTGTTTCACATTTGTGTGTTGATTCATGTCGTAATGTTTCATCTATCAATGGCAACTTATAATGTTTATTATATTTGTTATTTGTATTTAGTAACAGGTCATCATAACGCTAATAGTGTTAAAGGTTTTATTTCAGGGATTTTAATCAACTGTGTGTAATTATGAAACACATGGTGGGGTATTATTTTAGTTTTTAGGATGTGACAGAAGCGGTTTTCTCTCTTTCTCTCGAGCAAATGTCAAAATAACCTTGTTAGACATCAAATAGCAATACCGGTAGTTTAAAATGTGATGACATGTCATTAAATATATATTCATTTCATTGTTCAAACCATTCTCTAATGTCCTTATGAATGAATACATGTTTAATAGCACCCCAGCAATACATATACACCGACTGTTGGGTGTTAGACAAATATAAGTGAATAATGTCCTGACGAATACAATGTGTGGCTAATATTAATTATTTCTAATATGGAATGGAGTTCAGATGGTAAGATTTTAAAAGCAAATATGACCTGCACAGGTAGGACCTGTGAAGGCAGGTCGGCAGGAGCAGCCACACTGGTTGGTCGATACCTTAGTAACCCTGCCTCCACTCAAACACTGACCGTAATCAGCACAATCTGAATCACATTAAATGTAAACATCAGCACATTCTGAATCACATTAAATGTAAAGATCAGCACATTCTGAATCACATTAAATGTAAAGATCAGCACATTCTGAATCACATTAAATGTAAAGATCAGCACATTCTGAATCACATTAAATGTAAAGATAAGCACATTCTGAATCACTTTAAACAAACATCAACACAATTTGAACTAAATTAAATAACACAGAATAGCACAATGTAAACCACGTTAAATGTAAAGATCAGTACAATCTGAATGATATTAAATGTAAAGTAGCACAATGTGAACCACGTTAAATGTAAAGATTAGCACAATTTAAATCATAAGCAGTGCTTTTGCCTGGCGTCTATGGTCTGACCAGGTCAATAACCTGCACAGCATATCTTTGTATAGACAAGTGTTTGTTATACAGGGTACAGCCTTTACAGCAGCTACCCCTGTGTATGACAGACAAAACTATCCGACCGGACAGAATAAATGTAAACTATAAAAGATCGTGTTTGCTAACAAAATGTTATGCTCATTTTAAAATTCGGTGAAGTTAAAAATTAAATAAATGTGAAAAACCCAAACGAATAATAATTATATATACATACGTATATACGTACGTACGTACCTACCTGCTTACCTACCTACCTACCTACATACATACCTGCATACATGCATACATACATCCATCCATCCATCCATATACATTGTATATATATTATACACGCGCGCACGCGCGCACGCACGCACGCACACACACACACACACATACACACACACACACACACACACACACACACACACACACAATTAATGCAAAAATATAATACTGACAATTAATGCAAAAATATAATACTGACCATTGCATGTATCACCAGTCCAACCACTGTCACACCTACACAGACATGTCGTAGTGTCCAAAGTACCATGTTGACAGTTCTTTGTGCATTGGCGTTCTGAAAAAACGTACATGTATAATTAGTTGTAGTTGAACTAAAACCAAAAACCAAAAATGAACTTAAAAAACAAAACAAAAATAAAAAACCAACTTGATAATAGCTAGGTCGGGCTGAAAATTGAGCCGGGGTAGTCTGTGGAGTCATCTTCTATTATTAATATCAGTTCACTTTATTCATTGTAAAGTAATTTTCGTGCTTATATCCAATTAATGTTCAATCATGCTGTCCTGGGCACACACATACAACCTCACCTATATGGACTGTCTGTCCAGGACAGAAGTTGACTGTTAGTTGTTAGTCAAAGAGAAGTGTGTAGTGGTCTTACACTTAATTCAGTAACGTCATTGACCTGAGAGAAGTCTGTGTAGTGGTTTTACACCTACTTCAGTACGTCAGTTACCTACGAGAAGTCGTGTAGTGGTCTTACACCTTCCTACTTCAATACGTCAGTGACTTGAGAGAGTAGTCGGCGTAGTGATCTTACACCTTGCTACTTCAATACGTCAGTGACCCGAGAGAGTAGTCGGCGTAGTGATCTTACACCTTCTACTTCAATACGTCAGTGACCCGAGAGAGTAGTCGGTGTAGTGGTCTTACACCTTCTACTTCAGTACGTCAGTGACCCGAGAGAGTAGTCGGCGTAGTGATCTTACACCTTCTACTTCAGTACGTCAGTGACCCGAGAGAGTAGTCGGTGTAGTGGTCTTACACCTTCCTACTTCAATACGTCAGTGACCTGAGAGAGTAGTCGGTGTAGTGATCTTACACCTTCCTACTTCAATACGTCAGTGACCCGAGAGAGTAGTCGGTGTAGTGGTCTTACACCTTCTACTTCAGTACGTCATTGACCCGAGAGAGTAGTCGGTGTAGTGGTCTTACACCTTCTACTTCAGTACGTCAGTGACCCGAGAGAGTGGTCGGCGCAGTAGTCTTACACTTACTTCTGTACGTCAGTGACCCGAGAGAAGTCTGAGTAGTAGTCTTACAGTTACTTCAGTACGCCAATGACCCGAGAGAAGTCTGTGTATTAGTCTTACACTTACTTCAGTACATAAGTGACCCGAGAGAAGTCTGTGTAGTGGTCTTATACCTACTTCTCTACGTCAGTGACCTGAGAGAAATCTGTGTAGTGGTCTTACACTTTCCTACTTCAATACGTCAGTGACCCGAGAGAGAAGTCGGCGTAGTGATCTTACACCTTCTACTTCAGTACGTCAGTGACCGGAGCGTCCGAATTGTTTTTTGACTTGTTTTAAATTTAAATGAATATTTGTTTTAGACCCACCCGCTTGCAAAACATTCTCGATCCGGGCCTGGTATCAAATTAAAGTGACCACTAAGTTACCATGGACCTCGTCACTAACTGATCTATGGTTTTGTTAGGTATGAGTACGATCATACTCGTGCACCTCTGACAAGTTAGTCTGGGACATTACATAACACTCCTACTTCAACAGCCATTCACTCTTTTGCAATTTAGACATGAATAAATTGTTTTGTTTAACGACACCACTGGAACATATTGATTAATTAATCATCGGCTATTGGACGTCAAACATTTGGTAATTCTGACTCGTAGTCATCATGGAAACCCGCTACATTTTTCCTAATGCAGCAAGGGATCTTTTATATGCACTTTCCCACAGACAGGAAATCACATACCACGGCCTTTATCCAGTTGTGATGCACTGGTTGGAACGAGAAAACACCAAACAGCTGAATGGATCCACCGAGGTGGTTCGATCCTGCGACGCAAGCACCTCAAGCGAGCACTCAACCGACTGAGCTAAATCCCGCCCCTGAATTAAGACAGGAGTACGATCACACCCGTGCTCCCATCAAGTTAGCGCATTCCCTCATTTGCAAGAAAAGTAACATTAGTACAATTGTTTTGAATCGAATGGCAAAACATCTGAGAAATGACAGGGTATCGGTATAGGTTAAATAAATCAATATCACCAAGACCATGACGTTCCTCTCGGATTATTTTCAGAATTACCATGTTTCATTCGTCAACATTTTGAGGTGAGCAAGTTTAGTTCTTTAGCTCTAGTTTCCATGCATGTATCGTTACTTTACAGGAAGTAACTGGCGTCTATGATGATGGAAGTTAGAAGTTACGCGACCAGCGTGTGATGTTACAAGCAATAGATAATGTCGGTATCGCTACTTTACAAGAAGTAACTGGCGTCTATGATGATGGAAGTTAGAAGTTACGCGACCAGCGTGTGATGTTACAAGCAATAGATAATGTCGGTATCGCTACTTTACAAGAAGTAACTGGCGTCTATGATGATGGAAGTTAGAAGTTACGCGACCAGCGTGTGATGTTACAAGCAATAGATAATGTCGGTATCGCTACTTTACAAGAAGTAACTGGCGTCTATGATGATGGAAGTTAGAAGTTACGCGACCAGCGTGTGATGTTACAAGCAATAGATAATGTCGGTATCGCTACTTTACAAGAAGTAACTGGCGTCTATGATGATGGAAGTTAGAAGTTACGCGACCAGCGTGTGATGTTACAAGAAATAGATAGTGTCGGTATCGCTACTTTACAAGAAGTAACTGGCGTCTATGATGATGGAAGTTAGAAGTTACGCGACCAGCGTGTGATGTTACAAGCAATAGATAATGTCGGTATCGTTACTTTACAAGAAGTAACTGGCGTCTATGATGATGGAAGTTAGAAGTTACGCGACCAGCGTGTGATGTTACAAGCAATAGATAATGTCGGTATCGTTACTTTACAAGAAGTAACTGGCGTCTATGATGATGGAAGTTAGAAGTTACGCGACCAGCGTGTGATGTTACAAGAAATAGATAGTGTCGGTATCGTTACTTTACAAGAAGTAACTGGCGTCTATGATGATGGAAGTTAGAAGTTACGCGACCAACGTGTGATGTTACAAGCAATAGATAATGTCTGTATAATTATGAAAGAAAGCCGGGACATAGCTCAGTGATAAAAAGCTCGCCTGATGCGCGGTTAGTCTAGGATCGATCCCTGTTGGTGGAGCCGGTGCTCCACTGTACTGTACTGTCAGAGGGATATTGCATACAAACGATCCCTTGCTACTAATCGAAAAGAGTAGCCTGTGTGGCCCTTTACCATGTCCAACGCCATCCAACAGTAATTAAAATGTGTTTAATGCATCGTTAAATATAACATTCCCTACTTCTACCCAATAATGTTAGTAATTTGTCGAATTTCTTCAGCAAATTTGTAGCCAAAGTCTATAGTCCGTCCCATAGGGAACGCCTTTTTTCATACTATGACATTTACTACAAGTTATTTATTTCTGAGCCGATTGATTTGTAAATTGCATACAAAAATAGTTTTTTGTTATTTCCACAACACTTTTACTTTACTTCTTACATCAAACCAAACTGAAATTATTTACAAAAACATTTTAATAGAATGATGGGACGGACTATATTTTCAATTAGTCAACAAACTTGAACAAACTAGGGCTCTCTAGATTATTACATTTAATATAATTTTATTCGATTTTCGAATTAGCTTTTTGGTTAATTAGCTTTTTGATTAATTAGCTTTCTGATTAATTAGCTTTTTGATTAATTAGCTTTTTGGTCAAGTTGCATTTAGTGATTTGGCGTGTTAAATAACTTTTCTCTGTTTTATGTACGTGTTAGATATTCTGCCTGAGACACTGTATGTATTTAGAATGAAACGTGAAAGAATCAACCAAAAAACACCGCAAAAACCAACCACAATAAAAGAAAAACAACAACAAAATAACAACAAAATAACAACTACAGCAGCAACAAACAAAACGAAGGAAAGAAAGGAAATGTTTTTATTTAATGACGCACTCAACACATTTTATTTACGGTTATATGGCGTCAGACACATGGTTAAGGACCATACATATATTGAGAGAGGAAACCCGCTGTCGCCACTGCATGGGCTACTCTTTTCGATTAGCAGCAAGGGATCTTTTATATGCACCTTCCCATAGACAGTATAGCACATACCACGGCCTTTGGCTGGAGTGAGAAATAGCCCAATGGGCCCACTGACGGGGATCGATCCCAAACCGACCGCGCATCAAGCAAGCGCTTTACCACTGGGCTACACAAAACAAAACAGAAAAAAAAAAAAGAAAAAAAAAGAAGACTTTCCACCATTTGTGTTTTCACCACAACTTTGAGGAAAGTTCACCAATGACCCAAGCAAAAGTGTTTAGTGGTGTCATCGACTGTTCTGAATTTTGGTATACTCACTCACTTACTCACTCACTCACTTACTCACACACATAAATATACACAAACAAAAAACAAACATACATCTCATGTTATTTAACTAGGATGGTTTGTTTTGTTTCTAAACGGCAGCTAAAATTGGTTCATAAACATCAACCTAAAGTGACCACTTACAAAGTAGCTCTTCACTAACCTGTGATCTGACAAAACTCTCCAGAGTAACGTGGAAGACAGCTACATCCACACTGTCCTGTGGACACCTCGTGTGGTCTTCCACCGTTCTGACACGGCGTTCTGCTGCAGTCACGCACTGTAACAGTCAGGATTGCGTAGTCAGAACAGACATAGGCAGACAACAAATACACACACACACACACACACACACACACAGAGAGAGAGAGAGAGAGAGAGAGAGAGAGAGAGAGAGAGAGAGAGAGAGAGAGAGAGAGAGAGAGAGAGAGAGAGAGAGAGAGAGTGAGTGACTGATTTTGACATGATAATAATAATAATATCAAAAGCAAATCATATTCCCTACCTGGCCCCACACATCTCATAACGCCAAGGACTATAACTCTGTCATAGATAAATTCAACATTTGACAGAGTGATGATCTTTGAATAAATTCCCATGAAATTCAAACTTGTTCTTAATTGTATGATAAACCTATGCAAAAATGTTAATGTAAAAAAATAGTCCAGCAAATGGACAGACAGTCGAAGGACGAATAATAATAATAATAATAATAATAATAATAAAGTAGTATTGAAAGTGGACACTGATTTTCTTGATTGATACATGATATCTTTAGCTTTATATTCATAGGCGTACGAATTCCCTTTTTTTTTTTTTTTTTTGGGGGGGGGGGGGGGGGGGGGGGGGAGGGGGGTGTTAAGTTTTGCCCGAATAAACAAAAATGCTTTAATCTGTATAACAACATTGATCCATATTGACATTACTACAAAACAGCTATATAGGGTTCCAAACGAATCCCTACGCATTTTTACATACATACCGGCCTCGGTAGTGTCGTGGTTAAGCCATCGGACATAAGGCTGATAGGTACAGGGTTCGCAGCCCAGTACCGGCTCCTACCCAGAGCGAGTTTTAACGACTCAATTCGTAAGTGTAAGGCCACTACACCCTCCTCCTCACTCACCACTAACCACCAACAATTAATCCAGCCCAGGCAGCTGTGGTGTGTGTCCAGAACAGCATGCTTGAACCGTAATTGGATATAAGCACGAAGATAAGTTGAAATGAAATGAAATGACCTAAATTACAACTGACAGTGTGAGTAAAATGATGGAAATTAGGCGCGTGTGCAGGGCTGAAGGTTATGGCATCAAACTCGTCCTCTGCTCAAGTATATTTTCTAAAAAAAAACATTCAGTATATTTACGTGGAAGCATGACTCGGCCCCCTATAAATTTTGAGATCATTTGCTCAAGCACTGGGAAAGGGAAGGGGGGGGGGGGGGCGGCAGATGACCCCCTCCCAATTCCCGTCTCATATGCTAAAATGTTTTAAGAACTTACTCTCGCAGAACAGCCCCATCCACCCAGCTGGACAGGTGCACGTGCATGTATCGTTTTGCAGTTCACTTCGCCCTCCGTTCTGGCACGTGTTTGGGCAGGTAATATCTGAAAAGAGTTTTCAGTGTGAAAATACACAGTATACAACATGTACTTAGTTATAACGTACAGCATGGTGAAAATATATAGATATGTACAACATGTCTTCATTATAAGAAGTATACAACATGTACTTAGTTATAACGTACAGCATGGTGAAAATATATAGATATGTACAACATGTCTTCATTATAAGAAGTATACAACATGTACTTAGTTATAACGTACAGCATGGTGAAAATATATAGATATGTACAACATGTCTTCATTATAAGAAGTATACAACATGTACTTAGTTATAACGTACAGTATGGTGAAAATATATAGATATGTACAACATGCTCTTCATTATAAGAAGTATACAACATGTACTTAGTTATAACGTACAGCATGGTGAAAATATATATATATATGTACAACATGTCTTCATTATAAGAAATACACTACATGTACTTAGTTATAACGT
The DNA here is from genome assembly GCF_016097555.1 of Gigantopelta aegis. Taxonomy (NCBI): domain Eukaryota; kingdom Metazoa; phylum Mollusca; class Gastropoda; order Neomphalida; family Peltospiridae; genus Gigantopelta; species Gigantopelta aegis. The sequence continues at coordinate 92,152,343 of NC_054701.1, forward strand.
ACAGCATGGTGAAAATATATAGATATGTACAACATGTCTTCATTATCAGAAGTATACAACATGTACTTAGTTATAACGTACAGCATGGTGAACATATATAGATATCTACAACATGCTCTTCATTATCAGAAGTATACAACATGTACTTAGTTATAACGTACAGCATGGTGAAAATATATAGATATGTACAACATGTCTTCATTATAAGAAGTATACAACATGTACTTAGTTATAACGTACAGCATGGTGAAAATATATATATATGTACAACATGTCTTCATTATAAGAAGTATACAACATGTATTTAGTTATAACGTACAGCATGGTGAAAATATATAGATATGTACAACCTGCTCTTCATTATAAGAAGTATACAACATGTACTTAGTTATAACATACAGCATGGTGAAAATATATAGATATGTACAACCGGTCCCATATTTAACAGAAATTTATCTAGTTGGATGTCTCTCGATTATTTAGTTTCCCCATTAGTGCCCGGTAGTACAAACAAAGAATACACTATGTGTACTTCTTTTCAATTTGAACATGTACGTCATACATGATAAAAACACTCATAAAGTAAACAACCTGTGTAGTGAACATATCTGGTCTTTCGGAATCTGTGCAGTCCATGCCTGTCCAAAGTGTAGTCCAAGGTGGTTAATAAAACCCACCCATGTGCCATCCATGATTGTCCAGCGTGTAGTCCAAGGTGGTTAAAACCCAACCACGTGCAGTCGATGCCTGTCCAGAGAGTAGTCCAAGGTGGTTAAAACCCAACCACGTGGAGTCCATGCCTGTCCAGAGAGTAGTCCAAGGTGGTTAAAACCCAACCACGTGCAGTCGATGCCTGTCCAGAGAGTAGTCCAAGGTGGTTAAAACCCACCCACGTGGAGTCGACGCCTGTCCAACGTGTAGTCCAAGGTGCTTAAAACCCAACCACGTGGAGTCAATGCCTATCCAGAGAGTAGTCCAAGGTGGTTAAAACCCAACCACGTGGAGTCCATGCCTGTCCAGAGAGTAGTCCAAGGTGGTTAAAACCCACCCACGTGCAGTCAATGCCTGTCCAACGTGTAGTCCAAGGTGGTTAAAACCCACCCATGTGGAGTCGATGCCTGTTCAGAGAGTAGTCCAAGGTGGTTAAAACTCAACCACGTGGAGTCGACGCCTGTCCAGAGAGTAGTTCAAGGTGGTTAAAACCCACCCATGTGGAGTCGATGCCTGTCCAGAGAGTAGTCCAAGGTGGTTCAAAACCCAACCACGTGGAGTCGATGCCTGTCCAGAGAGTAGTCCAAGGTGGTTAAAACCCACCCATGTGGAGTCGATGCCTGTCCAGAGAGTAGTCCAAGGTGGTTAAAACCCAACCACGTGGAGTCGATGCCTGTCCAGAGAGTAGTCCAAGGTGGTTAAAACCCACCCATGTGGAGTCGATGCCTGTCCAGAGAGTAGTCCAAGGTGGTTAAAACCCAACCACGTGCAGTCGATGCCTGTCCAGAGAGTAGTTCAAGGTGGTTAAAACCCACCCATGTGGAGTCAATGCCTGTTCAGAGAGTAGTCCAAGGTGGTTAAAACTAAACCACGTGCAGTCGATGCCTGTCCAACGTGTAGTTCAAGGTGGTTAAAACCCACCCATGTGGAGTCAATGCCTGTCCAGAGAGTAGTCCAAGGTGGTTAAAACCCACCCATGTGGAGTCGATGCCTGTCCAACGTGTAGTCCAAGGTGGTTAAAACCCAACCACGTGCAGTCGATGCCTGTCCAGAGAGTAGTCCAAGGTGGTTAAAACCCAACCACGTGGAGTCGACGCCTGTCCAACGTGTAGTCCAAGGTGGTTAAAACCCAACCACGTGCAGTCGATACCTGTCTAGAGAGTAGTCCAAGGTGGTTAAAACCTACCCATGTGGAGTCTATGCCTGTCCAGAGAGTAGTCCAAGGTGGTTAAAACCCAACCACGTGCAGTCGATGCCTGTCCAACGTGTAGTCCAAGGTGGTTAAAACCCAACCACGTGCAGTCGATGCCTGTCTAGAGAGTAGTCCAAGGTGGTTAAAACCCACCCATGTGGAGTCAATGCCTGTCCAGAGAGTAGTCCAAGGTGGTTAAAACCCACCCATGTGGAGTCGATGCCTGTCCAACGTGTAGTCCAAGGTGGTTAAAACCTACCCATGTGGAGTCGATGCCTGTCCAGAGAGTAGTCCAAGGTGGTTAAACCCAACCACGTGGAGTCGACGCCTGTCCAGAGAGTAGTCCAAGGTGGTTAAAACCCAACCACGTGGAGTCGACGCCTGTCCAACGTGTAGTCCAAGGTGGTTAAAACCCAACCACGTGCAGTCGATGCCTGTCTAGAGAGTAGTCCAAGGTGGTTAAAACCTACCCATGTGGAGTCTATGCCTGTCCAGAGAGTAGTCCAAGGTGGTTAAAACCCAACCACGTGCAGTCGATGCCTGTCCAACGTGTAGTCCAAGGTGGTTAAAACCCAACCACGTGCAGTCGATGCCTGTCCAACGTGTAGTCCAAGGTGGTTAAAACCCAACCACGTGCAGTCGATGCCTGTCTAGAGAGTAGTCCAAGGTGGTTAAAACCCAACCACGTGCAGTCGATGCCTGTCTAGAGAGTAGTCCAAGGTGGTTAAAACCCACCCATGTGGAGTCAATGCCTGTCCAGAGAGTAGTCCAAGGTGGTTAAAACCCACCCATGTGGAGTCGATGCCTGTCCAACGTGTAGTCCAAGGTGGTTAAAACCTACCCATGTGGAGTCAATGCCTGTCCAGAGAGTAGTCCAAGGTGGTTAAAACCCAACCACGTGGAGTCGACGCCTGTCCAGAGAGTAGTCCAAGGTGGTTAAAACCCAACCACGTGGAGTCGACGCCTGTCCAACGTGTAGTCCAAGGTGGTTAAAACCCAACCACGTGCAGTCGATGCCTGTCTAGAGAGTAGTCCAAGGTGGTTAAAACCTACCCATGTGGAGTCTATGCCTGTCCAGAGAGTAGTCCAAGGTGGTTAAAACCCAACCACGTGCAGTCGATGCCTGTCCAACGTGTAGTCCAAGGTGGTTAAAACCCAACCACGTGCAGTCGATGCCTGTCTAGAGAGTAGTCCAAGGTGGTTAAAACCCAACCACGTGGAGTCAATGCCTGTCCAGAGAGTAGTCCAAGGTGGTTAAAACCTACCCATGTGGAGTCGATGCCTGTCTAGAGAGTAGTCCAAGGTGGTTAAAACCCAACCACGTGGAGTCAATGCCTGTCCAGAGAGTAGTCCAAGGTGGTTAAAACCTACCCATGTGGAGTCAATGCCTGTCCAGAGAGTAGTCCAAGGTGGTTAAAACCTACCCATGTGGAGTCAATGCCTGTCCAGAGAGTAGTCCAAGGTGGTTAAAACCCAACCACGTGGAGTCAATGCCTGTCCAGAGAGTAGTCCAAGGTGGTTACAAAACCTACCCATGTGGAGTCGAGTGTTGGCAAGATGAGACGCGTTTCGATTTGTGAAATAAACATGAAAGTTGAAATTCGTCTTTGAAATGACATAAAATGTATTGAAATCACTAAACGTATTTACTGTTGACTGTTCAATGTAGTGTATTCATTCATCGTAAAGGTAAACTACGGTCTTGAAATAGTTTTAATTTTATTTGTTAGGGTGGGTGGTGGTGAACAGAATTGCTACATCGGTTATCAACTAAATCCAATAGAGGTCAAATCCATCCAATCATTCGGTTGTCCGACTATTTTCTTTCCCTATAGCTAAGTCTTCTTTTTTCGAGGACGACGCACACTTCTTTATTTCTTCTGATGTGAGTTTAGGGAATTCGATATTTCATTCTATTTTTTTTATTTTTTTATGTAGAACTTTTAGAAAATAACCTCTGAACATGATGCTTTTTGACGTTCCAGGTCAGAGATAGTTTCAGCTATTTTCTCTATTAATAAAATGACTGTTAATACGTTAGTCGTTAATGTTAAATTAATAAATGATATTTATTGTTTAAAATTGTTTATATTAATGTATGAACGATTGTGAGGATTCACTCGTTCGGCTACTGACGGAAAAAGCCGAACCACATAATAGGGATTCCCCTTATTCCGTGTATTAATTTTCAGAAAAAAAGAGTTCTATTTTCTTTTTCATAGTACTTTATATTAATGAAATTATTATTTATCTTGGAATGATTAAAATTGAACATAATAATCATAGACGTAAGGGCTCCCATTTTTGTCGGGGGGACAGGTTGGTTTTTGCTCAAATTAAATGAAAATGCCCGAATATGGTTATTTATTCATATTAGCATTACTACCAAACAGCTATACTGGGTTGCAAACGAATCGCCACGCATTGTTACATGGATTACAACTAATTTTGAGGGTAAAATGATGGAAATACATGGTATAAACTTAAGGTATCAGGTTAGCACATTTTGCCCGAATGTTCGTATCTTTTTTGCCCTAATTTGTGATTTGCTCCAGCACTGGGGGAGGGGGCAATTGCCCCTCCCCCACTGTCTCGTACGCTTATGATGATAATTTTTGACGTTAATCCAAGTACTAACGTAAAATATTATCACGTTTAATATATAAATGAAAGTCGACTTTTTAAATCACGTTATATCGTTTGGACCAATCCAATCGTTTATAACAAAATAATATATAGAGACTGAATTTGTATATTTTCAAGATATGTAGTAAGTTATGATATTGTAAACTGGTTGACATACCACGTTGATCACACAGAGTACCAGTCCATCCTGTGTTACACCTGCACCTGCACGGGTTGGTCTCCAGGTAGCCGTTCACACACCCCAGCGAACACGTCTGAACTGTCGAGGCAAAACGTAAAGCATGTAATAATTATTTTCTCATGTCAGATACATGGGGGGTGGGGGTGGGGGTGGGGGGTGGGATGGAGTGGGGGGGATAATATTCCTGGAAACAAGACATAGCAATATATTGTTCTAGCGGTATTTATTACAATACAAAATTTAATATTTTCTATTTCAAAATCTTATCTTAACATTCATTATTTCCTTCCTTCTTTCCTTTCTTCTTTCTTTTTTCCCTCTAAACCTTTTTCTTTCTTTACTTCTAACTTCACTGTTAACCCCATATATTACATAATTATTGTATGTATCCATGTTTAATTATACTGTTGTAACGTACCATATGTAGTCATGTTTTGTTTATATTAGCACGACTGTAAGGTAGTGATATCAGGGCCCCCAACCCTGACACTACCGTATATGTTTATGAGTTAATAAATTATTTAAAATAAATAAATAAATAAATAAATAAAATAAATAATAAATAATAATAATAATAATAATAATAATAATAATATACAGACTGGATTTATATATTTTCAAGATATGTAGTAAGTTATGATATTGTAAACTGGTTGACATACCACGTTGATCACACAGAGTACCAGTCCATCCTGTGTTACACCTGCACCTGCACGGGTTGGTCTCCAGGTAGCCGTTCACACACCCCAGCGAACACGTCTGAACTGTCGAGGCAAAACGTAAAGCATGTAATAATTATTTTCTCATGTCAGATACATGGGGGTGGGGGGGGGGGGGGGGGGGGGTGGGGTGGGGGGTTGGGGTGGGGGTGGAGATGACGAGTGTGCACCCGTATATTCAAGCTGCCCAGAAAATCCTATTGATTAATGTGTGCACATATCTAATCTAATCTACCATGGTTCACATTATGATTACCTGGTGCACCTGACGTACATAGTGTACAAACCAATAGACAGTAACACGCATACACTGTGGCAGCCATGTTACCACGTACAAGGTCCAGTGTGTTAAAACATACTTTTAAGGTTTTTTCTTGAATGGTATCATGATGTAAAGTTTGTCTTGTTTAACGACCCCACTAGAACACATTGATTTATTAATCATCGGCTATTGGATGCCAAATAAAACATTTGGTAATTTTTTTATTAGTAGCATGGGATCTTTTATATACACCATCCCATATTCAGGAAGAACATACCACGGCGTTTGGTATTCCAGTTGTGGTGTATCAAGGGCCGTTCAATAACAACATGATGCACGGTGAAAGATGTCTCATTTATTACCCATATGGGCTCAAATAATCGGGGTAATATTTTTTCGATCTCTGCACAGTGTGCAGATTGCTTCTACAGTCACTGATTGGCTGGCTTTAAAAAGACAAGATTTGATTGGCAATTACATACTGCCGGGACTACTTTTTGTTCATTCATGATTCCATTCATCGGTCAAACTATTACTACGAACTTCAAATATTTTTTTACGATACGAACATTTACGGAATTAAAAATCAAAATATATGTACAAATGTTTAAAAGTGTTTTTATTTTATTATTTTGACTGGGTTTTTTTAAAACTATTCTTTGGTGGATACTGTTGGGTGTGCGCCGGTAACGGCGTGTATGAATATATTGTTATGGCTGGTAGAGCTTGTTAGTTGTTACAGCAGCGAGAACGTAAATATACTTTTAAAATCGTTAAAGATTGACAATGGGTAATAAAGAGAATAACCAACTCACTACGAGGAATTACGGATTATCTGTCCCTCGTGAATTAATGCTGTAAAACCCTCGCCAGAGGCTCGGGTTTACAACATTCATTAACTCGGGACAGATAATCCGTAATTCCTCGTAGCTCGTTAGTTATTCTCTAAGTAATGCATTACAAAATTATCGGGGACAGTTAAAGTTTGTTTTTGTTTAACGATACAACTAGAGCACATTGATTTATTAATCATCGGTTATTGGATGTCAAACAGTTTGGAAATTTTGACATATAATCATGGAGAGGAAACCAGCTATATTTCCAAATGGCCTTTGATAAACCAGTTGTGGTGCACTGGCTGGAAAGAGAAATAGCCCAATGGGCCTACCGACAGCAATCGATCCTACACCGACCACGCATCAAGCCAGCGTTTTACCACTAGTCTACAACCTGCTCCTCTCGAGAAGAGAGGCTGGTGTCTGTGAAGAGTCACGTTTTCTAAACAATGTCTGATTTTTATTCATAAAACAAAATGTAGCCAGTCATTGATATTTTGTTTTATAAAAAATTCAAACGGAAAATCCAATAATCCAATAATGTTGGACAAATTACGTCACAGTGACAGGCAAAGTATGTGTGTTTGCATGCGAGCGCGTGCATGTGTATGTGCGTGTGTGTGCGTGCGAAGGGGAGGGGGGGAGGGGTGTATCTAGGGGTGAAGAGGATATAAAAGAGGTCAATAACTTGAGAAATACCTGGTTGGTCACACAGATTCCCCGTGTATCCGGAATAGCAGATACACGTACAGTCATTCGTGTTGGTAGATAGTCTTCCATTCACACAGTTCTTCTGACAGCCATTCTCTACAATAGGGAAGAAACACGATCTAACGGTGAGTATTACCAATAGCTTTCTAATAGCTTTCTAATAGCTTTCTGATAGCTTTCTAGATTTCTATTTTAGTGATGATAGACGTTTTTATGCATGTATATTATAATGTGTATATTATAATGTTTACGGGAGTGGGTAACTGCCTCCTTGACCCCCACCCCATTCTTTACAGTGGCGGTTGTAGTACATATATATGTGGATATATTAAGAACTAACACTAGCTACAGTCTTAAATATATACTCACGGAAAAACGTTCCTGTGCATATATTGCACAATATATTTGTAGTTAACGGTATTGAAGGGAAAATCTAATCGTTCTCAAGACATTATTTATTGGCCATTGAACATTTAGATGCAATATGCACAATTGTGTTGTTTTCACTCGACTCACAAACTGTAATCAAATTTTGCTGTTGGTTTGAGACCATTTTATGTGGTGCTAGGGAATCCCCCCCCCCCCCCGAGTATATTACGGTTCTATAAGGTTAAATACATTTTAAAATATTACACATATCCTATGTTGTAAAATACGGGTACTTACGAATGGGTGTGTTACAGTCGGAACCGGTGTAACCTGCGAAGCAATTGCACCGACAAGGACTCTGCTGGAGGTTGCCTTGGTAACAAGGGATGGTGCAGCGCGGAGTAGCTGAAAAAACACAAAAACAATAGTTTGAAATTATTATTTGCATTATTAATAAATATTTTGGTAATTATAAGCATTTTTTAAAAGACAAAGGTGGCTGCAAATGTATATATGATACATTAAATACTAAAACAATAACCCCCAAAGCACAGTTAAAATATGCAAATGAGGGTTTTTGTATATGACTTACATGAATGGGAAACGTTTTATATTATACCTTTTTGTGACATGAAAGATACATCTTTAGCGTGGTTTCAGTATAGAATTTTGCACAGAATCTTGATGACTAATAAGTTTCTACATATGATCCGTTACATTGACTCTAATGTCTGTAGCTTTTGTAATCATTTCCACAAACATTACAGCATTTATTTTGTAAGTGTGATCACATTCTTAATATGTGGAAAGAAGTAAAATCATGGATACTATGTAAAACAGGAATTGAAATTAACTTCAGTAAATACATTATCATCTTTGGTATATCGAAAAATATATCGTTTTTAAAAATTGTAATTATGAAATATTCAATAAACAATGGACTCCTTGGCTGGACCTTTTTATTTGAATTAACATATGGCAAACGAAAAATAATGAAACAACTAGCTTGTTTGAAAATGGATTGAACCTTCCTAATTGGTTTTACATCAAATTCACAAATCTTTTTCTCTTGTTAAATTATACCATTTAATATTATTCCCATAGGCATGGATCAGTAATACAATGGATCAGTAATACAAAGTGTCCTATTCTCCATTTTGAAATTTAATATTTAAATTAAATTTTTCTTTCCTTCTATCTTTCTTTCTTCCTTTCAATCAATCAAACAAGCTGGTGCACTACAGCTTTTAACCAAGTATCGCCGCGTTGTGAACTAGTTCGTTATACTTCAACATTCAACACTTACTTCCGTCGCAGATTTTGGTGCTTAGGTCCTGGTCGTAGAGGTTGACGTACTTGTCAGCCATGAAGACGTTGCCGCTGTCGCCGGCCAGCTGAACGAGCGTGTTGCGGTCGACTTCGGACCCGATACCGACCACGAGGACGGTGCACCCGGCATTCCTAGCGTCCTGGGCCTCGTTCACAGCCAGGGTGACGTCAAGAGGGGGGCCGTCCGTGATCAGCACCAGCGTGCAGCCCTTCCCGCGGTTCGCTTGTTGTATCTGACTCACACCCTCCTTAATACCTGATAAAGCACACAAAAACAGTATACAGTATACCAATCACTAATCACATCTCATTCCCCCACCCACCTTTCATATTTCTCTGTCGCCATATTACACAACTGATAAACAGTGTGTCTGCCCCCACCCTACACCTCAATGGCGTTGAACTATTTTACAACGGTCCCAATTCAAATAGACTTAATGTACGATATTCGTACGAGGATTTTGACTACTGTACATCTCGAAATCGTAGTCTACGTCTAAAGGTTTGTAAAAACCGTCAGTTTACTAACGGTTTACTAAGTCTCATACCATAATACGACCTACATTTTGATTGTAAATCTTAAAACAAATATTAGAGGTGTCCTTATAGTCGCTATACGTATTCATATTTACATGTCTCACAGGAATCGAGGGGCAGGCAAGGGGTGACCTGTTGCACCCTCATTGCAGGATCATACCATTACAATTTGTGACCTGTTACATACCATATACCTCACCCGCATGCACACAACAACCAAAACAAACCAACAAACAAAACAACATTGACACACACAAAAAACCCCAACTAAACCGTTTAAAACAAATTTGCCATGAAATGTAAGAAAAGTTCAGAATCAAAATATTGTACCGTATGTTCTAAACTTAGTCCTCACATTAATATTGTTTAAAACAATTTATCGTTTCTGACACCGTCTATCCGCTTGAAAACAATATCGACTTTGTGTCCCATGTGTTGAGTACTACACTATAACCATATCATCAACTGTGAATGGTCTATAATGGGGTCACGTCGTTACCTCGGTTCGTGGAAGTCCCGCCTCCAGGGAAGTTCAAAGCGTCGATCTGTTTGACGAGTATGTCTTTGTCGGTGGTTGGCGCGATCTGACTGGCGATGTTGTCGGAAAACACCGTCACACCGATGGCGACGTCAACGCTGCCGTATCGCTTGATGGTTCTCTCCAGGTATCCCTTGATGACATCCTGTTGGTTGTTGCACAGACTGTCAGAGCCGTCGACGACGAACACGAAGTCAGCGCAGTCTGAAACATCAGTTGTTATTATTAACTTCGTCGTCATTATCATCATCGTCGTCGTCGTCGTTTTTTGTCATTGTTGACAATATCATCACCGTAATCATTATACATGTAAGTAGATATATTGTATAAATTGTAGATGAAATGCGTGAAGTTTGAGTTTCACATCTCATCGGCATCATCATCATCGTCGTCTTCGTCATCATCATAAGCATATATGTAATATCAAATATATGGGTTTAAACAAATCATAGTACTGCACTTATTAAAAATCACTCGACCTATAACGAGTTCATGCTTATTTCTCCAAAATCTCAACATTTGGAATACTCGATCTAGTATAAACATTCTATATAAAATTTGTATTGTTCAGTTTGTCAGCTACAGTTTCTAAACGTTTTTATAAAGCACTTTGTTTTGAGATTGACTACATAGTAGTGGTAAGTCATGATTTGAAACCTATGAATTAAAAATGTTTAAGACAAATAATTGCCTTGTGAAATAAAGCAAACCTATTATTTGTCATTCATCCATTCCCCTAACTAGTTTATCACCCATTCAACTAAATTCCATCCATCCATCCACCCACCCACCCAAATCCTATCAACTCCCAACTCCCAACCCAAAACGTTACATAGCTACTTAACTTCACAACCACCCGTCCATCGTTCCATCTATCTACCCCACCCCCCCCATCCTTCCGTCCATTCATATATCCATCGATCACACAGCTATCCATAAAAAACACCGCAGACCCACCCACCCGTCCTTCTGTCAGTCGCTATGTTTACTTACTCGACGAAGCTGGCAGTTCACCCAACACAGAGGCTGAAACAAAAAGTAGCACTTTAAATAAATACTAGATACAAAACAGTTATTTATGTATGCATTATAGAAATTAAATAAGGCTAATGGTAAGTCGGTTGGAATGAAAATCGTATATCGTATGTCCATCTGCACTATATATTACGATTGTTCCTATTTTAAAATATTGACATCTGAAGTTATATTAATATAACATACGTTTAAAAATAGTATGTATAGTCTTGTTACAGCTTTGTGAAAATCTTTCTTGATGTCGGTCTTGTACAAAAATAGTTTGTTGTTTCGTGGTAATGTTAATGAAAGAAAATAGCCATTACCATTGAAATGATTGCGGTGACTGCAATACCATATGTCCGTTTAACTGAAGATTGATATGCATCAATTGGAAACAAACATGGGCACTGTTTAAAGAGTCTGTCAGCCATTATTTCCGACTAGCAGAGTGTTTTTGATGACTAAAATTACATATTAAAATACATTTTCGTGTTCAGAATACCAGCGTCGGTAGTATACACAACGTGTTTGCTGTCGCGTGCTAATGTTTGCAGCAGTCATGTTTCATTGTACGTCGTAATATATATATAATGTTGTTGTTTTTCGTACGTGCGAAATTATTGGCAGGTAAAATCCGGTTTGGGTTAATACAAATATTAGGATGACAACAAACAGCTGATATCCTAAAGAAGAAAATATCTTTAATATGTAGTTGTAGTCACAAAAAGGCTCTGTTGGTTGCAATCATGATACAATGACAGGAAACAACTCAGGACTGCCCCTTTACACACAACTGAAACTTCCTCATACGGAAGTGATAATGGTGATTTTAAGATAGCATGCTTTGTACTTTAAGCAATACTTTATGTCCCCCCTCTTCCTCCTCCTATTAATCATCATCATCATCATCATCATCATCATCGTCATCATCATCATCGTCATCGCCACAACTACTACCACCACTACTATCACTTTGATCACAGATCACTGCTACATCCACGGTGCTATTATGATAAAGGTTTCACAGATCTCTTATGAGAGTGGCGGTCCTCTTAGGGACGAGTAATCACGACTTTGCATAATGTCCTTTCGACTCTGAATACGAGATACGGCAGAGATACGAGTTTGATCAGGGAATACGGTTTTGTCGTTCAGATTTACAAAAAAGGTAAACAAGCGTAGATATAGGATTTTCCCATGGGAGTGGGTGTAACATTAAATTTTTTAATGTAGTCTGCTGCCGGTGATAAATAAACTCCTTATACAAAGACAGTATTAATTTCATGACAACCTTATGAGTGACCTGGCCCTTTGGGCCTACGCCTAAAACTAGCGAACTCTCATCTATCCTAGTATTCTACAAAATATCCATTATTGGTGATATTTGTCTTATGAAACCGGCCTCGGTGGCGTCGTGGTTAGCCATCGGTCTACAGGCTGGTAGTTACTGGGTTCGAATCCCAGGCGAGGCATGGGTTTTTTAATCCAGATACCGACTCCAAACCCTGAGTGAGTGCTCCGCAAGGCTCAATGGGTAGGTGTAAACCACTTGCACCGACCAGTGATCCATAACTGGTTCAATAAAGGCCATGGTTTGTGCTATCCTGCCTGTGGGAAGCGCAAATAAAAGATCCCTTGCTGCCTGTCGTAAAAGAGTAGCCTATGTGGCGACAGCGGATTTTCTCTCAAAATCTGTGTGGTCCTTACTTAACCATATGTCTGACGCCATATAACCGTAAATAAAATGTGTTGAGTGCGTCGTTAAATAAAACATTTCTTTCTTGTCTTATGAAAGGATTCATTATCGCTATCATTTATATTATGAAAATATTCATTATTAATACCATTTGTCCTATGAAAGTATCATTACTGGTATTATTTGTCTTATGAAAGTATCATTACTGGTATTATTTGTCCTATGAAAGTATCATTACTGGTATTATTTGTCTTATGAAAGTATCATTACTGGTATTATTTGTCTTATGAAAGTAACATTACTGGTATTATTTGTCTTATGAAAGTATCATTACTGGTATTATTTGTCTTATGAAGTACAAACCTGGACAGGCGAGTATTTCCTTCCAGTTGTTGGGTACGTCGATGGACCGGATGTTGCTGGACATAGTCTCCGCCATCAGCTCCACGTTGGGCTTATACACGGAGACCGCCCGTATGTACATGTCCATCAGCACGGCCGACAGCGCCGCGTTCGTCGTGCCCTTCCTGTTGTTGACGCAGCCGTCGGACAGCGCGATGATGACGTTGCCCTCGTCGGTGTGCGTCTTGAGGACGTCCCTGGCGTGGACGAGCGCCTCGGTGATGTAGGTTCCCAGGCGCGGCTGCGGGAACGCCTGAATCTCCGTGTATAGGGTGTTCAGCTCGGTCGTCGTGCGGTCCTTCAGCGGGAACTCCATCGTGACGCCGTTGCTGTAGACGATGACGCCCACCTTGGAGAGGGGGAAGTCGGCGGTGAGAGACCTGATCTCCTGGACGACGTAGTCCAGTTCTTTCTTGTACATGTCGGCCGGGATGCTGTCCGAGCCGTCGATCAGGAAGTACACGTTCACCGGGCAGCGCGTCACTGCAATCAACACGTTATTACAATCAATACATCGGCTAGTACGTGTCAAACTATGATATATCAAGGTAAAATTAAAATACAGTGTAAAGAACTGAAAAAATTACAAATATCACAGATAGATAAAATTAAAATGTAAACAACACGTTATTAATTTCAGTAAATCCAATGTGTTTCTGATTCATTTCGGGGTGAAAGAAGGCAATGGCATGTAACCGATGGCTACATACAATTGCGAAGGGATTCCTCGGATTCTCTAACGTAAAAACTGAAAAAATAAAATAAAAATATAACGATCGCGAAATTTAGAGGGCCTCACTTAGATCCGTCACTTAAACACCAAAACACAGCAAAAAACAAATAAAAAACAACCCATCCTACACCCCCCCCCCCCCCAACATAACAACAACAAAAACTCCATACAGTATGAACTAATTAACGGAAACGTTTTGTGTCAATTATATACTTATGTATATGCAAAAATATGTTTCTTATTGTCCTGTATTTTCAGTAGATGTTACAAATGCTGGATAACAATTAGAACTATGTCTAAAGTGATAGTTTTCATAAACGCAAGTTAAACATTTAAATAATTCAGTAAAATCTGAAAAGAGAGCAATTTTATTTATTTAGTCAAATTATACGTATACGTAACACCTATCGTATATTCACCCTACCACCACGACCCAAACACGCTACACTGAAAAAGAGGTATTCTTATTTTTGCAAGACGCGATACAACTAGTCCTTGTTGGCCCTCCAAAGAGAACTGGTACTTATATTAACAATTAGTATCAGTGACCTTAATATTTCTAAAGTTGTTACCTTAAACTCCATCCATCTTGTGCGATTTATCTACACTAAAATTCGTTGTGAAAATGCACAGAGTTTAATTGGATACAAATAATATAAAACACCTTTGCATATAAAGAGTATAACATAGTAACCACAGGGTCTAAGATATGAACAGCTGCTTACCTTTAGTCTTGGAGGTCAGCTTGATTGAGCTGTGAAACATGCCGAAAGAGAAGTGTCTTGGCTGTGGAGTGACTTTGGCCTTATTGGCCATGTACTTGGCCCATCCCCGCACGGCATTACCCTTACCAAACCACGCCCTTCCTCCGAGCCCCAGCCCCACCACGGTTAGGAAGACACAGGCTGCGAGCCACCGGGACATCGCAAGTTAGTAACTGAAATAAAACAAAGATAACTATAATGTCTCATGGTAGCGAATAGTGGTTACATCTTTATTATCATTTCAAAACACTTGGTTTGCACAAAACTACATTTTCAAGTCAGTTTATTTTCTCGTCAACATCTGAAAAAGAATAGATCCGTTTAGTAAATTAGTAAATTGTAAAACAAGATAATTTGTGTATTTATGAAGTAACAATTTGGAATAGCAATATACAAAACAATGTTTTGACATTATATTTGAAATGCTTGAATGTAATAATAATACGCCTAAGAAACAGTTTGAATGTGAAAAGATTATTAGCAACGTCCCGTTGTTGCTCTGCCAAAACGTCATTTGTACTCTGGCTTGTGCAGATGCGAGTGTGAATGTGTTAATGGTTTTGTTATTCAGATTTGGCGTATTATAGTACAGTTCTGCAAAGACAAGATTTAACATGTAACTACACGTATATATAAAGACATGACTTGACAGTTATAGAAATGCTCGGATGTATGACGCTCAGATAAACGTTCTGACACAACAGAAAGGCACGGACGTGTAATACGATAACAACGATGCATTTATTTCGCACAAGTCCTGAGATTACCGTTCACACAGTGCTAAATGTTGCTTACAAAGATAAATTACATAAATACAACCATAATGTAGGCAGCCATCTTTATGGCTATATACAGGGCTACCGTGTATATAGCCTCGACCAATAAGAACTGGCTATCTACACGGCGATTTTTTTTTTTTTTTTTGGGGGGGGGGGGGGGTTGGGGGTGGAGTGGGGGTGCAGTCCAGTATAAGGCCATCACACCCATCTAAACGTTTCCGTGCACGGGTTGCATCTATATAATAATATTATGCACGCAAGTGTTCTTTCGAATATATTCTGGCTGGCCTTGTTTGAAGCTGTATCCCCTCTCTAGCAAAATCCTGCGTTTTGTACTGAAAATACTTAAAACGCAAATAATATATGTAAAGTTTGAACACAGTAATGCACAGTTTCAGAAAGGACAGTGTGAAGGCAGTAAGTAATCTATGCAAAGAGACGCTCTGTCCTAATAATAAAAGTATTTGGCGATTCCTCTAGCGTCAGGCTGTAAATCCTCTTAGTACGTGGTCGTCACAGATCCCAGTGTTGGCGTACGAGGGCAAATCGCCATGGAGATGTGTAAAGTTACCCAGGAGATGTGCCAGGCAAGGGCGGCTATCCAATCAAAAGGTATTCCGTAAGAGGCAACGCCAGTACAAACGTAGAATCGTGATGTGTATACTCCGGGCGTGAATCAAACGTCGCCAGCCGTCTACAGAGGGAACAAGCAGCATTTCACTTCAAGTGTGTTCTTTGTAAGTTAAACTAATCGCTATTCCGGGGGAAAAAAAATCAAGCTTGGTCTCTTGTTGACATCTTTCAATACACCCAACGTGTACAGAAAAAAACATTATAAGATAAAGAAAGAAGAAAAGAAAAGAGAACCAAAAAATGAAACACATACTTGTAATCCATTCTTCGCATACAATAGTTCTGGAATTTCGCATCCATTTATTTTCCAAGTTAATATTTACCTTTTCCTTTTTTTAAGATTTGTATTTAATGACAATCGTGAATAGGGAAACGTTCTCAGTCTACAGACATTTAAAGATCCAAGACTTATAGAAACAGTTTTAAACGTTAGTCAGATGTTTCAGTCAGTCTTATAAATTCTACATTTGCAAGAAAAAAGGTTTTAGATTCTAAATATCTAAGCCCACACAGTTCTATCTTATACTGATATTGGTAAAGTCTCGGGAGCACACCACATTCCACTCCAGTTGTCAGCAAATATAATTGTTATTCTAAGTAATAATGCATTTTAACCAGGGAAACTTCTATCTCCATTGGTTGTAACGTTCCATGCCCATGACGGTGTACGGACAAACTTTAAAGTTTGTTATGTTTAACAACACCATTAGAGCACACATATCTATTAATCATCGACTATTGGATGTCGTAATGTTTCCATTAATAGCAAGGGATCTTTTATATTCACTTTTCAGACAGGACAGCGAATACCACTGGTTTGTGTCGGGGAAAAAAACAATCGGAGAATGAAGGGATTTGATTTGACCCAGGCATCTCAGGACAATAGTCTACTGGACAATAACCCACCAGACGTAGCCTAGCGGTAAAGCGCTCGCTCGATGCGCGGTCGGTCTGGGATCGATCCCCGTCGGTAGGGCCATTGGGCTATTTCTCGTTCCAGCTAGTGCAACACGACTGGCATATCAAAGGCCGTGATGTCTGTGGGATGGTGCATATAAAATACCCATTGCTGCTAACTGAAAAGAGTAGCCCATAAAGTCAGCGGGTTTCCTCTCAATATATGTGTGGTCCATATGTGTGACGCCATATGACCGTAAATAAAATGTGTTGAGTGCGTTGTTAAATAAAACATTTCCTTCCTTCTTTTGAGGAAGTGGACAAAAGACCGTTGTCTGTTATAGTCTAGAGCAGAATGAAGAACACAAACTATGAGCACTACATTTATTTCACATAATGTAAAATAAAGTAATAAATTATACAGCAAAACTTTAAATACATTTATTTCAATCATTTGATCGACAATACCTAGTTGTTGTTTTTATAAATGCTGATGTAGTTTACTAGCTAAGTAGTGTCCAAAGAAATTTTTTATATTAATTTTGTTAGTAATTTTTGTAAATAAAATAATATTTAAAATCACTTGTGTGAATATGACGAATTTTATTTAGAAAACACCGTCATGTTTGCCACAGTATTGTTGCAATACATCAGACGTTTGAAATGAAATCAGATTCTGATGTAATTGTTAATCACTGTACAATCATACACATTCAATAGTTTAGTACTGTCAACGGTTTCACGCGGGGAAATGTAGCCAACAAACTAAAACATTTTAGTCTCTTTTTAAAAATAAAATGTCTGATATTGAAATGATGTTTATTTCATTATTTTGGCTATTTTTTTCTGAATTGATTCTAGAAATAATTATATACAATGGGTTTTAACAAGATTATTATGATCTGCAGCACTTATTTTTTATTGCTTAACATGAAAAACGTTTTTTGTTCAGGGATAATAAATAACATAGCAATACTCCATGTCCTAATGAGGACATTTTTATACGTTTTACTGTCGTTTTATGTGTACTCTGGGACGTGAACCTTAAACTTTGTTAAGTTGTTTACCTAAACGAGCTTTACATGTCGCGCAAGGTGTGAAACCAAACCAGACTTAAACTTTGGCATTCCTTTTGTATTTATTCTACCATCTGGTGATGCTAAACTCTCAGGACATATACTGTCACAAATGATGTCATGTTTGCACCCCCACCCACGTCAAGTGACGTAAACGTCCATCTCAGATAGTTGTTGCGGATACCTGAGTGTACGTTACAGACGAGATTGACTGTAGTACTAATTAATATTACGTAATTGTTTCTATGATCGTCTTATCTTACATATGAACGACAAAACTGTCACTGCAATCTCAACTCGTATATCTACACAAGACTGAATCGAAGGATTGTTTTGATAACGTTGTAGCTGCCCCCCTCCCCCCCCCCCACACACACAAGCGCGTGTGTACGGGTGGGTTTGGAGGGTCGACCTCTCCCCTGCTCACGCAAAGTTTTTTTTTCTTGGTTTGAATATATTTTCCTGGGAAGCTTGTCTTAATACCCTATGAACTTCGCTCGCCACAGTCTAGACCCGACCTGCTAACATTTCCGCACACACACACACACACACACACACACACACACACACACACACACACACCTGTCCGATAAAGTAGTCTTAACACTCAATGACTTGTGGACATATTTTACAAGTTGAACTCATCAGTCACCATCTTTAATTAAGCACATTTAACAAAACAAGCAATTATCATGACTAAGAACCCAGATAAACGAGAATCTTCAAACAACAAGTGAGGAAAAATGAACAAGGAAGTTCAAGTTTTAATTCAACGACACCACTACAGACAGTTGATTTATTAATCATCGGCTGTTGGACGTCAAACATTTGTTAATTTTGATACGTAGTCAGAGGAAAGGATCTCTTATATCCCACAGTCGTGTGGCACAAAAATAATAAAAAACTCAAGACCAAAACAGTCAGAGAATAAGTGCAACGAGGTGATTCGATCCTTCGACCTAGGTACCTAGGTACCTAAGGCGAGCGTTCTATTGATTTAACTAGATTCCAGTTTAAAAAAAAGAAGTTAACTAACTCAATAACAAAAAGTGATTCTCTCTAAGCTACTGAATTAATGTGTGTTATATGCAGGTGTATGTATATAATATGCATATGCATCTATTGCGTTGTAAATCATTTAAAATATCAAAAGTTTAAAATATCAAAAGTTTAAAATCATTAAGGAGTTTTCTAATTTTTAAATATATATTTATGAAAACATTTTATTTTCATTTATTTTAGGGATTTTGTTGAAACTATTCCATTTTATATCTATGATTTCCACGTATATATTATTTTTAGTGTTGAATTTTTATTTATTTTATTATTACATGTATTATTATTATTATTATTATTATTATTATACGTATTATTATACCAAAAGCGACATCTACTTGTTTATTGTGTCATCCATGTTACACTCGCCATTTACCATTATTTCCCATGTATTTATTTATTTATTTATCGCTATGTATAAATTTCACAACTCTGTAATGATATAATTTAATATAGTGATGGAACTTAGTATTCGAAAAAAGAAGAGAAAATGTTTAAATGTTAAGTTATTCTTTTTGTCAAAATGATAAAAACATTTCTGAAATTCGTGAGATCATGTCGTTAGATCCACAATATATTTGTTAGCAATACAACACATTATCATTGCTATTTTATATACAACAAAACAGCAGTTCTTACCTGTTATTCGTGTGCTTTAAGTTGTATATGTAAGTGTTTTAGTCGAAAGTTTGTATCCTTTTTGCCGCACAGTGTTTCTAGTAGAGCACACGACCGCTGGTGTACAGGGGATAGTTTTATACTACCCCGGATGGGTGCGGATCAGAGGTGGTAGTCTTCCTACTAAGGAACGGCGTCTGCGCATTAACGATTCACCATCGAGTTGTAACAGTCCCGCCTGTTTGCAAGTGAAATTCGGGGTCAGTGCTTAAACAAACCTCCAACAACGGGTATGTTGATATCGGAATACGGTTGGATTGGTCCCGTGGCAGTTTGCCACCATTTTCTTGGAATCAGAAAGGTCGTCGTGTAGATCCTATTAGAATTGATAATTTTAGAGAAACTGTTGCCCACACAAAGGTATCGAGGCGCAGAACAAACAGAGGCATGTTTGCGCTGTGTTTGCAGTTGTATAATTGCCACATCCTTTACGTACCTGTTGCGTTTGCAAATAACGAACACTTTTATGAGACAGAATGAGCTACAAGTTGTTTTGGTTCTCGGTTGGTGGACATCAGGGCTAAATGGTGTCGCACACCTCTGATCTTTCGGCCCATTGAACGGTCCAGATGTCCAACTGTCAACAGCAACTGAGTAGAAACTAGTTTAGTATTTAAATTTTGAATTGGGGACAAACTATTGGATTAATATATGTGTCTATGTCCGTCAGGGAAAACCGTTTTGTCCTGTACTTCTTGGTCTTTGTCCCAAAAACTATAACAATTACGTATCTATGTACATAACCGTGCCAAAGAGTACTAGTATTATGTCGATCAAATGATTGTAGCCAGAATGTATCAATGATTGCTGAATGGCGTCGGAAGCGGGTTTGTGGGAGGGGTACTGCCATCAATTCGAAAATAATGCAACTACCCAGTTAAAAATAAGACCACCCTCTCCAACCTCCAGCTTTTGCACCACGACTAGTATAACAAAGACCGTGGTATGTACTATTCTGTCTGTCCCTTGCTGCTAATCGAAAAGAGTAGCCCATGAAGTGGCGACAGCGGGTTTTCTCTCTATATATATCTGTGTGGTCTATAACCATATGTCTGACGCCATATAATCGTAAATAAACTGCGTTGAGTGCGTCGTTAAATAAAACATTTCCTTCCTTTCTTCCCCCTCTCCTACCAGTTACTTTAATCCCTCGACGCCTATTTTGCTGAAAGAATGGTATTATCAGCTATTCACAAAGCTCCCTTTTCCATACTGGTAAAATTAGTTGTAAGCATAGGCTGTAATGTTTTCCCGCAATCTGATTTTACTGTACTGAATGTTTGTCTAAAAGATTCCAGATAGTCTTCAGGTCTGCGACCACGATACGTATTTCCCACAACACGGGCTTTGAAACTGTTTTATGGAACTTAATAATCACAGGTATAAAGCGCTCGCTTAATGTGCAGTTGATTTAGGATTGATCCCCGTCGGTGGGCCCACTAGGCTATTTCTCGTTCCAGCCTGTGCACCACGACTGATATATCAAAGGCCGTGGTATGTATCATCCTGTCTGTGGGATGGTGCATATAATAGATCCCTTGCTACTAATAGAAAAATGTAGCGGGTTTGGTCTCGAAGAATATATGTGAAAATTACCAAATGTTTGACATCCAATAGTCGATGTTTAATACATCAATGTGCTCTAGTGGTGTCGTTAAACAAACCAAACTTCTTCTTCTTAATAGTCCTATACTAGTCTCTCCATGAACTGCGTATTTACCTAATCAAAACATGTGATCTAAGAATCCAGGAAAGACCTGTTGATGTTGTACGGCACGTCACAACGAATAAAACATGAGGTATTGGCTGTCAAATATCGATTAGCTCATGAATAAATTATGCAAATTATACTGAACACCATTGAAAACGCACCTCCCAATTTTCAGTTGTTATTGCTATAGTATGTGTGATGTTTCTATACAATATTCAGTAACTCTAACTCTTGTATACATGTTTGAGGGTTTGTTGTTACCGACCAGAAAACATACAATTGTATACACTCGGTTAAATGTTGTCGTTTTTTCTTGTCATATCTTTTTTACAATCACACATCTGACTGGTGCGTTTCCCCCGAGTGTCCATCCGTCTGTTAGTCAATACGATGGCATAAACATTTTGTTAAGTTTGGTTGACAACATTTCTGTTACGTGTTGGTAATGTTTTATGATGTTTATGCTACAGTTATTGCATTTAAATTAGGTTCAACTCATTAAAGGAATGACTGTTATATTTGGTGAATGTGTTCACTAAGCGCCTATCTCGGTACGCAGTATGGTGTTGATCATTAACATTAAAGGATATATATATATATATATATATATATATATATATATATATATATATATATGTGTGTGTATATATATGCCAGGACACTATTCTGGGTGGTATACATAGAACCAGCTTTCGTCTTCTTGACCTAAATATGATACATATCTGCACATAACACATGCCTCAAAATCCAGGCTGTGGTTGTTCCTTACAGTAAGTATGACGTCGCCGCTGCAGCTTGTCACATCGGGAAGCGAAAGGAATGTCGTAAGTCTTGGCGCTGTTAATGTCAGACCACGTCATCGCTGTATCCCGACACTCAACTACAAATCCACGCGTGCATTGTGAGTCTGCAGTTGAGTGTGACGTAGTGGCAGCTGGCGAGGTGTAGAAGGTGGAGAATGTCAGATCTCTTTGCGTTCGTAATGTCACGACACGTCACGGATGCACAACATGCACGGCTTCATTGTGATTTCGGTTTGCCACAGGCGTGACATAAACCGATGAAGTTAATCGGTGATCAGCTGGTATGAATCAAGGCTCTGCAGAAGTGCATGTCAGATTAACACGTAGCTGACCAACAGGTGCTAATACAGACGGCGGCGGCAGTGCCCTTTGCGACAGGTTTCACTTTAAAGTGCTGACGGTGATGTGACTTCAAGTTCTGGGAACATAGTGGTGTCGCTTAAAGTTGGACACTGATTCACGATTAATTGACTTAGAGAGAGAGAGAGAGAGAGAGAGAGAGAGAGAGAGAGAGAGAGAGAGAGAGAGAGAGAGAGAGAGAGAGAGAGAGAGAGAGAGAGAGAGAGAGAGAGTTATATATATATATATATATATATATATATATATACATACATGTGTATATATATATATATATATATATATATATATATATATATATATATATATATAGATAGATAGATAGATAGAGATAGATAGACAGATACTAGTAGATAGATAAACAGAGAGACAGATATATAGTGGGAGACAAAGATACACGGTAATAGAGTCATAGAAAGAGACGGACAACATGCTGTTGTACCACAAACGAGCGACAACAAGCGGCTAGAGCTTCAGCTAACCTAATATTAACATAATGGCGTGTACGTTAGGTTGCACTATACCAATTAATTTCCGGCTGGGTCGAAGTTCGAGGTGTACCGAACTTTTGATAGAGAAGTTAACACCACAAGTCCTGTGATTGGTTATAAATGTGAGTGTGTTGGTTGTAAAAAAAATTAGTTTCATCTGGGCTAAAAATGTATGCAATTTTATTTGATGTAGTACCACCGTGTCAAGTAGCCTTGTGCTTGGAACATGTATGGGGTACCTGTAAAAAAAAGTACTAACATTTTGTGCGAAACTAGGGGTGTTGCAGAAACATCTGGTTATACCGAAAATGAGCCATGAAAGGTACCATTTTCTGCAGTTAATACTTTGAGGTAGGGGTTGTATTACTGATATTTATGGGTCACAGTTTGGTTGATATATTGCATATAGTGTTTTTAAACACAAACGTTAACATGGTCGCCTATGGGATTTGAATTGGTATAGTCCAACCGTTAATGTAACTCTTGCTAGTGATAGCTGTGTTCTAGTCAGGGCGTCCTGATTCGACGAAAGCAGCAGTCAGATCAACAATGAGGTTGAGCTTTTATTAAAATGATGACCAGCGTACATTACCACACTGATCTTCTATATGAATGAATGAATGAATGAATGAATGAATGTTTAATGACACCCCAGCACGAAAAATACATCGGCTATTGGGTGTCAAACTATGGTAATGCAAACAAATAAAGTGATGATCAACATCAATATAAAAATTCAAGATTTAAATAAAAACAGTGTAAAGAACTATGCAAAAATACAAATATCACAGATAGATACTGACTTTTACTCAAGATACTGACTTTTACTCAAAATTTTAATTGTATCTCGAAGAAAACAAGGGGATTTGTGCTGTATTGGCCATTCTCAAAGAGAATGTTACACCCCTGCACCACGGTGAGGTTACAGCACACGCAGGGGACCTTCTATATGTGTCACAAACAAACACGTGACAACTCTCTATATCCAACGTACACCTAGGATAAGGAATATATTACAGGCAAGGTATGTAAGACGAATAACAATTTTCGCCACAAATTCAATATTATTGTTGGCTTATTTACAAGAGAGGCATTTCCTTGAACCGACCTATTAGAATTCATGTAGTTGTTACTTTATTTGCTCCTTCAGACACTCGAAATACCTCAGATCGTTGAGGGGAGAAACCTTCCAGTCATGTGACAACACGTACATGCATACACATGCAGCGCAGTGGGGAAAAAAAGAAGAAAAAAGAAGAAAAGATAAAGAGTGCAGCTTTCATGAGCAGCATACTGCTGAATAAAAGATGACTTTTGATTTTAAAACTCTGAGATTAATGGGCGAGTATTTGAGCAGTGACTTGGACTGTTCGCCCCACCTACCCCTGAACAGCTCTTGGTGGCGTGGTGGCAAGCCGAGACGTCGAGATTGCGTCGTGAAGAAGTCGCGAAATGACTTTGAGAAAGGACGACACACACACGCCGATCTGCAGATCAACATTGATTCAGCGGGAGAATAAAAAACCCGCCATCTTGGTGATTATTCACACAATGGTGTCGCAAATCACGCTTGTCGTGTTTGGGTTTCTTCCCTTAATTTTACTCACGTTTCGCCCGAGAGTCACGCCTACAGTTTATCTGTCACGAACTACTTTTTGATATTATTTGATTTGGGGAAAAACAAAGTATTTGTTGAAAGTGTTTTGCGATATATTTACAACAGTAAAATGTTTATACAAATTAGAACAGCATTGGTGATTATCTATATGAAAAGACATTTATGTCAAAGAAAATTTGTTAATGGGTATTCACGTGACACATAGCTGGAATACACCAAGGTTGTGTATTTAGCCCTATTAGATTTTCAAATTACGTCAACGATATTATTCTTTAGATAACTGTTTTTATCAGATTACTCAGAGAAAGTAATAATAAAGTAGATATTAATTTGAATCACATTTTACTGAAAATTCACATATAGGATCAATCAAAGGCTAGTGTCAAACACAGGGAAAAGATCCATATATAATATTATTTGCGAAAACTAATCTATATTGGCACACAAGTATTCGAAATGTACACTCATCAATTCTTGTTTAATTTATTTCCTTTGGAATTTCAGCGACTTAGTTCTTCAGGCCGAGAGGGCATAGCAAGGACAAATTAGACACGGCTGAAGTAAATTATCAGTGTGTGTGTGTGTGTGTGTGTGTGTGTGTGTGTGTGTGTGTGTGTGTGTGTGTAGGGGTAACTGAGATCGTAAGCGCAAAGCGCTATATTTTCTAAAAGGGTTCAGGGATATGCTCCCTTGGATCTTTCTTCTGAAATGCAATTTACAAGTAATGTCTTCTATGACAAATGCTGGTAAATGTCAATCAAATATTTTTATTTATAATTATTAAGGGAAGGGCCTAACACCCGATGTCGTCACTGTTTTGACAGTACTTCATGAATACATGTTCAAGTTTAATTTAAATTTATTAAACCAGTCATGGAGTGGCGGTCTTCCTATACACTTCCTAGGATGCAGCGACAAAAGTAGAATGTATCCTTTTGTGGAGTGGCAGTCCTCCAATTGACAGACATTGCACACACACGTACTCACACACACACACACACACACACACACACACACACACACACACACACACGCACATATACATGTATATATACTCTTCAAAAAAAGTAAGGGAACCTGAAATATTAATGTTAATATCAACTATTAGACCGAATATACGAATGCCCACTCGATGGATATAAACAGATTTTTGTTTTTAAATTACATTAGTTACACGATGCACTGTGACCCTGTAGGAGTTACGATCTATAAGCGCATGCGCATTCAATTCCAAAATTAATCCATTGCAGCTACAGGGTGAACCGGCTGACTTGACACATCTGTTTACGTTTAATTAACACCCATCCTCAAATGTATGATTTGACGCTGAAGAATTGGGGATTGCAGTACATAGCCAACGTTTACAGACGGCTTCACTGTCAAATACCCCCACTACAAACCTCCATCTCGCTGATTAGGTCAAGTCAACCTTGTATTTGCTCTAAGCGGCTTTCCTCAATAATGGATAAGGTTAATGCATACTTGAGTCATTTTTGCGATGTGTTATGCCCTGGACCCAGTCACTGTTAAGTGAAATATTTAGATACTGGAGTCTGGACTTACCTAATCCTGAGTGAATATCCAGGGCATGTGACATGTCAGACATTTCTCCTAATAATACAACAATACACGTTTATCCTATTAATATAACACACGTTTCTCGTATCAATACGAAAATACATGTTTATTAACCAGCAATAAGTCCGTATATGCACTTGCCCTTCGACAGGACAGAACATACCACAACCTTTGATGTACATCCCGAACCCCATCGCACCCGATTTACGGATGCTTCAAACGACAAAATTACAACACAAACGAACAAAAGAAAAACATGTTAAATGACTCCCCAGCACACTGCTGAGCCAACGGATGTCAGGCGTCAACATATAGATATTGGACCAGAGAATAAGAGAAGAAACCCGCTGCCTGGTGAAATTGACAGAGCACGCCCACTTATTAATGTGAATGTTTGTGTTGAAATGCACGCCTCAATCACCGTGTTTACCTGGGATACACACCATTCGACCTTTCTCTAAAAGATACCTGCAGAGAAACCACCTTTGACCTTTGATCTCACAGAATTACATTGTGATCTTTAAGCGAACTTCGTAAGTCCTAAAGGAAATCTTTTCACTTTGTAATGGATTCCGTATACACAGCAAATATCAACTATTAGTTCAGCTGCTCGATGAATAAAAAAGATATCCACCATCCATCCATCCATCCATCCATCCATCCATCGCCTTCATTCATTCGTCCATCTATCTGTCATTTTACCGTCAAAGTTAACTAGATCGGCAAAGATTCATACATGATGATTGTGCTGTCTAGGTTATTCAATACAAGGTGATTTTACCATATTTGACAATATCATGATAATGCGGCAAAAGACTATGTGAAAGGATATTGTCTCAAGTAACTCATATTATTATGACAATTTTGTTTTGTTTCATGACACCATTAGAGCACATTGATTTATTAATCGTCGGCTATTGGATGTAGTCTTAGAGAGGTAACCCGCCACATTTTCACATTTGTAGCCAGCGATCATTTATCTATAGCATCCTACAGGCAGGATAGCACATTGCACGGTCTATGATAAACCAGTCGTGGTGCACTCAGTGGAATAAGAAATAGTCCAAATGGGCTCACCGATTGGTATCGATCCCATACCGACCGCGCATCAGGCGAGCGGTTTACAAGTGGGCTGTCCCTCCCGATATTATAATGAAGGCTGAAGAGCGGTATAACTGAAATGATAGTGTACTCATTGACTCCCGGATATGGCTGTTTGGGTAATGTCCGGGTGTTCAGTGAAGTGTCAGTCGTGATGTGGTTCACAATGACGTCAGCCACGTGTCGCTGCTGACGTAGTTATTTGCTCTGATAAGTGTATTTAACAAAGTTTTAAAGTGGTTCGCCCTCAGTCAGAATTTACATTTAGGTTACTTTGCTCATTAAAAAAAGATTTGGAGTATTAGGAAGCACATGTTTAATAATGGTACCCATTGCATACGGTACGTTATGTCACCCGTGCTACACAGCAGGTGCCGTAACATCGCCCATGGCATACAACGGATACAGTATTTCAAATGATTCACTTTGAATCCCAATAGTTTTTGTGTATATTAAAATTAGCAATGTTTGGTGAAAATGTTAGGTCCACATTTACGAACTAGTTACTTTTATCATGAAAAATATACTAGTACACATTGCATATTAAAATATTCGTGTTTGTTTTGTTGTTCATTATATGTAAAGATAGATGGAAGAAAAATAATTTTGTCATTTAATAATAGTGACTACCATCCATTGCATATAACATATAATACCGCCCATTGCATATAACATATAATACCGCCCATTGCATATAACATATAATACCATCCATTGCATATAACATATAATACCGCCCATTGCATATAACATATAATACCGCCTATTGCATATAACATATAATACCAACCATTGCATATAACACATGATACCAACCATTGCATATAACACATGATACCATCCATTGCATATAACACATGATACCATCCATTGCATATAACACATGATACCGCCCATTGCATATAACACATGATACCGCCCATTGCATATAACACATGATACCGCCCATTGCGTATAACACATAATACCGCCCATTGCGTATAACACATAATACCGCCCATTGCGTATAACACATAATACCGCCCATTGCGTATAACACATAATACCGCCCATTGCGTATAACACATAATACCGCCCATTGCGTATAACACATAATACCGCCCATTGCGTATAACACATAATACCGCCCATTGCATATAACACATAATACCAACCATTGCATATAACAGATAATACCATCCATTGCATATAACACATACTACCAACCATTGCATATAACACATAATACCGCCCATTGCATATAACAGATAATACCGCCCATTGCATATAACACATAATACCGCCCATTGCATATAACAGATAATACCGCCCATTGCATATAACACATAATACCATCCATTGCATATAACACATAATACCAACCATTGCATATAACACATGATACCGCCCATTGCATATAACACATGATACCGCCCATTGCGTATAACACATGATACCGCCCATTGCGTATAACACATAATACCGCCCATTGCGTATAACACATAATACCGCCCATTGCGTATAACACATAATACCGCCCATTGCGTATAACACATAATACCGACCATTGCGTATAACACATAATACCGCCCATTGCGTATAACACATAATACCGCCCATTGCGTATAACACATAATACCGCCCATTGCGTATAACACATAATACCGCCCATTGCATATAACACATAATACCAACCATTGCATATAACAGATAATACCATCCATTGCATATAACACATAATACCAACCATTGCATATAACACATAATACCGCCCATTGCATATAACACATGATACCATCCATTGCATATAACACATGATACCGTCCATTGCATATAACACATGATACCATCCATTGCATATAACACATGATACCGCCCATTGCATATAACACATGATACCGCCCATTGCATATAACACATGATACCGCCCATTGCGTATAACACATGATACCGCCCATTGCGTATAACACATAATACCGCCCATTGCGTATAACACATAATAATTGCGTATAACACATAATACCGCCCATTGCATATAACACATAATACCAACCATTGCATATAACAGATAATACCATCCATTGCATATAACACATAATACCAACCATTGCATATAACACATAATACCGCCCATTGCATATAACAGATAATACCGCCCATTGCATATAACACATAATACCGCCCATTGCATATAACAGATAATACCGCCCATTGCATATAACACATAATACCATCCATTGCATATAACACATAATACCAACCATTGCATATAACACATGATACCGCCCATTGCATATAACACATGATACCGCCCATTGCATATAACACATAATACCGCCCATTGCGTATAACACATAATACCGACCATTGCGTATAACACATAATACCGCCCATTGCGTATAACACATAATACCGCCCATTGCGTATAACACATAATACCGCCCATTGCGTATAACACATAATACCGCCCATTGCGTATAACACATAATACCGCCCATTGCGTATAACACATAATACCGCCCATTGCGTATAACACATAATACCGCCCATTGCGTATAACACATAATACCATCCATTGCATATAACACATAATACCAACCATTGCATATAACACATAATACCGCCCATTGCATATAACACATAATACCGCCCATTGCATATAACACATAATACCGCCCATTGCATATAACAGATAATACCGCCCATTGCATATAACACATAATACCATCCATTGCATATAACACATAATACCAACCATTGCGTATAACACATGATACCGCCCATTGCATATAACACATGATACCGCCCATTGCATATAACACATAATACCGCCCATTGCATATAACACATAATACCGCCCATTGCGTATAACACATAATACCGCCCATTGCGTATAACACATAATACCGCCCATTGCGTATAACACATAATACCGCCCATTGCGTATAACACATAATACCGCCCATTGCGTATAACACATAATACCAACCATTGCGTATAACACATAATACCGCCCATTGCATATAACACATAATACCAACCATTGCATATAACACATAATACCAACCATTGCATATAACACATAATACCGCCCATTGCATATAACACATAATACCGCCCATTGCATATAACACATAATACCGCCCATTGCATATAACACATAATACCGCCCATTGCATATAACACATAATACCATCCATTGCATATAGCATATAATACCGCCCATTGCATATAACACATAATACCATCCATTGCATATAACATATACCATCATCCATTGTACACATCCATTCATCATCCATTGTGGTCCTGAGGCGGTGGCGGGTTTCCTCTCTTTCTGTCTATCGATAAAAATGTCGTTATCAAATAGCTGTAGTTTCTAATGTGCTAGCCACGTGTTTATAAAGTCTAGACTCGAGACTGTATTAGAATCTCGAGCCTGGACTCTAAACAAACGGTGCGTATAAAACTCTAATAGAGTCTCGAGTCTGTAAAATTTGAGACTGCTAGCCACCCAGGATCTAACATTGAGTCTGAAATATATGTCACAATACATCATAATTAACAAACATTTCTTATTATCATTAAATATCGGGTTTAATAAATAATGTTCAAAGCAACATATGTCACAAAATGTTTCCATAATGCGAAACAAAATATACAATTGACACAATACGTTAGGACTACTGCAGGCCTACTTCCTACTTTACTTTTCTATATAAACCCCTTCCTGGATGCATGGGTATTTATATATCCAATTAAAGAAATATGAATACATATACATGAATTATATTAAGTAAATGTTGAAATGTTCATTTGACTCGTTGGTTTGAAAGTTTCAATTTAGTTTTACATTTCTTTTAACGTCATGGATAAATATTTCACTTTGCTGGTGAAGTCATTGTGCTACTGACAAGTGTTATTATGTATAACGAACAATATAAGTAATATTTGTCACTGGAAGTCTTTTCAGCAGTTCTTAATTAGAAACAGACATGTTTCAATGCAGAGGATATTATTTTTTTTTATTTTAAAGGCCGCTTGTGTTAAATACAAATGAGACTCTATCAAGCTGATACTCGAAATATTATAAGCACAGTTACAATCTCAAACTCAATAGAATCTACAGTCCGTACCACAAGGAACGCTGTTTTTCATGCTCTGTAATTTACTACAAGTTATTTCTTTCTTAACCGATTGATTTGTAAATTGCACACAACAATAGTATGTTTGGCTTATTTTTCAAACACTTTTCTTCTTACGTCAAACCAAACTGAAATTATTTACAAAAAACATTTTTATAAAATAATGGGATGTACTATAGACTCGAGTTTGAGACTGGAGTCGAGGCCTGGTGCTTATAAAACTTTTAGAGTCTAAACTCGAGACTCTAATTGAGTCTGAGACAGTAACGACAAATTGTATGCGTGTGACGTCATTAAAAATTGAGTCTGGACGGGCCCTGACTCTAATAGAGTGTGAAATTGGAAACGTTTTATAAGCACGAGACAAGAGGTGTTGTTTAAAACATTCCTTCCCTTTCCAATGCGATTACAAATCAGTTAAAGGAAATGTTTTATTTAACGACGCACTCAACACATTTTATTTACGGTTATATAGCGTCAGACATATGGTTAAGGACCACACAGGTATATACAGAGGAAACCCGCTGTCGCCACTTCATGGGCTACTCTTTTCGAGCAGCAGCAAGGGATCTTTTATATGCACCATCCGACAGACAGGATAGTACATACCACGGCTTTATTACACCAGTTGTGGAGCACTGACTGGAACGAGAAATAGCCCTACGGTCTTACCAACGGGAATCGATCCTAGTTCGATCGCGCATCAGGCGAGCGCTGTACCACTGAGCTACATCCCGTCCCCAGTCAGTTAAAGCTAGCCACACGTATTTCCTACTACTGTTTAGTGAATGGAGGGTTTAGTACACGTATTTCCTACTACTGTTTAGTGAATGGAGGGTTTAGTACACGTATTTCCTACTACTGTTTAGTGAATGGAGGGTTTAGTACACGTATTTCCTACTACTGTTTAGTGAATGGAGGGTTTAGTACACGTATTTCCTACTACTGTTTAGTGAATGGAGGGTTTAGTACACGTATTTCCTACTACTGTTTAGTGAATGGAGGGTTTAGTACACGTATTTCCTACTACTATTTAGTGAATACTATATAGAGAATGGTGGGTTTAGTACACGTATTTCCTACTACTGTTTAGTGAATGGAGGGTTTAGTACACGTATTTCCTACTAATAGTGAATGGAGGGTTTAGTACACGTATTTCCTACTACTGTTTAGTGAATGGAGGGTTTAGTACACGTATTTCCTACTACTGTTTAGTGAATGGAGGGTTTAGTACACGTATTTCCTACTACTGTTTAGTGAATGGAGGGTTTAGTACACGTATTTCCTACTACTATTTAGTGAATGGAGGGAATAGTGATGGTGGGTTTAGTACACGTATTTCCTACTACTATATAGTGAATGGTGGGTTTAGTACACGTATTTCCTACTACTACATAGTAGTACACGTATTTCCTACTACTATATAGTGAATGGTGGGTTTAGTACACGTATTTCCTACTACTGTTTAGTGAATGGTGGGTTTAGTACACGTATTTCCTACTACTGTTTAGTGAATGGTGGGTTTAGTACACGTATTTCCTACTACTACATAGTGAATGGTGGGTTTAGTACACGTATTTCCTACTACTATATAGAGAATGGTGGGTTTAGTACACGTATTTCCTACTACTGTTTAGTGAATGGTGGGTTTAGTACACGTATTTCCTACTACTACATAGTGAATGGTGGGTTTAGTACACGTATGTCCTACTACTATATAGAGAATGGTGGGTTTAGTACACGTATTTCCTACTACTGTATAGTGAATGGTGGGTTTAGTACACGTATTTCCTACTACTGTTTAGTGAATGGAGGGTTTAGTACACGTATTTCCTACTACTGTTTAGTGAATGGAGGGTTTAGTACACGTATTTCCTACTACTATTTAGTGAATGGAGGGTTTAGTACACGTATTTCCTACTACTATTTAGTGAATGGTGGGTTTAGTACACGTATTTCCTACTACTATATAGTGAATGGTGGGTTTAGTACACGTATTTCCTACTACTGTTTAGTGAATGGTGGGTTTAGTACACGTATTTCCTACTACTGTTTAGTGAATGGTGGTTTTAGTACACGTATTTCCTACTACTATTTAGTGAATGGTGGGTTTAGTACACGTATTTCCTACTTCTGTTTAGTGAATGGTGGTTTTAGTGCACGTATTTCCTACTACTATTTAGTGAATGGTGCGTTTAGTACACGTATTTCCTACTACTGTTTAGTGAATGGTGGGTTTAGTACACGTATTTCCTACTACTGTTTAATGAATGGTGCTTTTAGTACACGTATTTCCTACTACTGTTTAGTGAATGGTGCTTTTAGTACACGTATTTCCTACTACTATTTAGTGAATGGTGCTTTTAGTACAGGTATTTCCTACTACTATATAGTGAATGATGGGTTTAGTAGACGTATTTCCTACTACTATTTAGTGAATGGTGGGTTTAGTACACGTATTTCCTACTACTATTTAGTGAATGGTGCTTTTAGTACACGTAACGTTTTAGTAAGTAAGGCTACTTACACATGTTGACCGTGTAACACGTGTAACCCATTCATCCTGTTTAAGTAGTCTTATTTAATGAAATAAAACACACACACATACAAACACACGCACGCACTTGCACAAACATACTCTCAGTCACACACACGCAAACAATGCACATACACAAACCCGCAAGCACCCACGCACACGCACACACACAAAGAAACTATAGCAGAATAAATCGTTACACATTTCATTATTAAATTAAAGGGACAGACCGACTGTATATAGGAGTCGTATCGCTATACAAGGCAGAGTGCAACGGATGTTGTTTTTTTTTACAAAGTCATGGCTTGAAAACAGAATCCGTACAAACAGGACGGTTCCCCGCCTCGTTCTCCGTATACGTTTATATCAGTCGATTATATTTCAGAGAAAACCCGTTTAAATGTCAAATTGTCGACTCACGGATGTTGATATAAATCAACCAATAGCATCAGCTCAACGCCTAATTAAATGCATGGAACGTATTGTTTTTAATGTGACGTTCACGAGTGTATTTAAACTGTCTAATTAACATGCATGACATGTGCACGTGCTATTTGTGTCAGTGTTATAGGGACAATTGAATGTAAACACGGACCGGGGAACCCACAAAGTAGTTCCTGTGTGTAACATTCCGCGAGGCGGTTATCTTATTTAAGTTTGGGGTAGGAATTCTGGGATGAGCACTCATCGAATTGGGAAAAGTCAAAAGTTCGTTTCAATGTGTTTGCTGAATCTGAACAGATTATCCCTTCAATTAAATGAAAGTAAATTAATGTCGCAGGGTCGACAAAGTATCAAGCTGTTTTCACGACAGTGCATGTCGGTCAATTCATTTCTGAGATGGGTACAACTTCACGTTCAAATTTGAATAAATAATGGAATTAGTAATATGTAATTTCATTGCTATAAGATAAGGTATAAAATCTATATTTTCAAATATGAATAAATAATGGAATTAGTAATATGTTATTTCATTGCTATAAGATAAGGTATAAAATCTATATTTTCAAATATGAATAAATAATGGAATTAGTAATGTGTTATTTCATTGCTATAAGATAAGGTATAAAATCTATATTTCCAAATATGAATAAATAATGGAATTAGTAATGTGTAATTTCATTGCTATAAGATAAGGTATAAAATCTATATTTTCAAATGATATCCCAGTGCTCAGTTTCAACCAGCAAATAGCGATATACTGTTACTCTAGGTTTGAATATATCGATTCTGTTGTCTAAATGTTATTTTTTTGTAATAACCAAATTAGTGACAAAAACGTCTGCGATGTCCGAACATCACTTATTTCTAACATGTTTAAGTTATCTAAAATAGTTTTAGCAGCTACATTTATTCCAGTGAGCTTTGTCCTGTACTAGGTTTGATTTAGTAAACTAGTCTAGGAGTGGCAGTCCTCTGTACAGGAAGGATGTATTGTTCAGTAAAGGATCTCGGGAGTGGCTGTCCTATAGACAGAGATTTTGGCAAATGCTCATTTGCATTGTGTAGATATACGATCTTGATCATGCGTAACGATTTTGTTGTTTAGCGGCTGCAATCAAATTATATAGAGTATCGTTACATAAATACTCTCTTAACATCACTTTACTCTGATAGTTTTGATTTAATAAACTAATCTGGGGTGGCAGTCCTTTTTGTGGTGGTGCAAAAGGGATGGAATTTCCAGTAAAGGATCTCTTGGGAAGTGGCAGTCATCTTACAGACGAGACACTAGATATAGATTGATGGAATCAACCACTATTTTACCAAATAGCCATTCCACTCTGTATTGTGCGGAGATACATCCCTGATCATGTTTTACGGTTTTGTCGTTCAGATTTGTATTGTAGGGATGAAAGCTTCGATTGTTTTCCAAAGACAACACATGGCCAGTAAGATACAAATCTTCCCGAATAGTCAACTCTGTTGGGAGTTCTTCCTTCAAAATCAGAGCACATCCATTCACTGTGTGGTCCGTGTCAGTGTGTGAGTTCAGACCGGCTAGAGGAAAGGCGGACGAGGGGGAATCAACTCTGCAAAGTTAATAGATCTAATTAAAAGCCGAACGTAATGCAATGCAGCGGTAGACGTATTTGGGATGGAGATTCCGAGCAGCCTTGTTAAATGTGGCACGTCTTCGCGACAACAGTTTGATGTTGGGCAGTAAACCAACGTAATGGAACGCGTGTTTGCCAAAGGCTTGGGCGACGTCACGACAAGTGTGCGCGCACATCTGACAGGAGCAGACTATCAACCCATCATAGCCGACCCCGACATCCTCCACCTGACTGGAAGACGAGTGGTCAAATGACCACCACACACGCTGTGAGTGATTACTTCATGATGTCCGTGGTGTTAGGTAACTCGGTTTTGTCCACCGCCTACAATACATGCCAGGGCACAATTGTTCAAAGCGTAGTTCAATTGATCCCGGGTTAGTTTAATATTTTTCTTTTAATTATGTTTTCATAAATACAAAAATAACTTTCGATTTAATTGTGTATGCATACCTTTGGTTGTTCAAATTGATGTTTCAATATTGTGTTTCGAATTATTGTTTGTATTGATTTAGTCATAAGTTTTGAACATTTCTGTCAACCACTGGTAAAGCTAATTCACGTTTGAACAACTGGCCTTTGCTTTAAGACAGAATAGAGTGAAATGAAAAGGCATTTTTAATGATATCCATTAAGACATTGTTAATGCAGGTTAAATAACTGATCCACCTATCAAAGTGTAATTACGTCTTGGAGTACTGTATACAAAAATACATGTTTACATCAACATTCTTTAAGCGATTAATTTTGTTTTTAATTATAGAAAATAGAGGGATGTTTTTCAGTTTTGTTGAAGTTGTGGTGAAGTGGGTTGTAGCTCACAAGAAGTTGGTTTCAATAGACTGCTATTCTTTAAGAATTCACTGTTCTTTGCAGAGTTTGTCATAGCTCAAATGCGACTGATTCAATAAGTGTAACAATCTGATACTAGAGTTTTGTAAAACGTTGATAGAAAAATCTGTTATAGGTTTTAAAACAGCGGCTTGATTTGTCAGTCAAAAATACATCCACATAACAACTGCTGTCCTGTGTGAGGGAAAAGGCACATAATCGATCCCTTGCTACTGCTGTCCTGTGTGAGGGAAAAGGCACATAATCGATCCCTTGCTACTGCTGTCCTGTGTGAGGGAAAAGGCACATAATCGATCCCTTGCTACTGCTGTCCTGTGTGAGGGAAAAGGCACATAATCGATCCCTTGCTACTGCTGTCCTGTGTGAGGGAAAAGGCACATAATCGATCCCTTGCTACTGCTGTCCTGTGTGAGGGAAAAGGCACATAATCGATCCCTTGCTACTGCTGTCCTGTGTGAGGGAAAAGGCACATAATCGATCCCTTGCTACTAATTATAAAGTTTCCTTTGAAGGTTACGAGTCAAAATTACCAAATGTTTGACATACAATAACGGTAATTAATCAATGTGCTCTAGTGGTGTCGTTAAACAAAACAGATGTAAACTTTTACTTTAATCATCGCAATTT
This sequence comes from Gigantopelta aegis, assembly GCF_016097555.1. Classification (NCBI taxonomy): domain Eukaryota; kingdom Metazoa; phylum Mollusca; class Gastropoda; order Neomphalida; family Peltospiridae; genus Gigantopelta; species Gigantopelta aegis. The sequence continues at coordinate 92,189,960 of NC_054701.1, forward strand.
CTACATTTCAAACGATTTCTCACTAACATAGGACAGACGTTATTTCAAGAGAGATCATGCAGGAACTCATTAAAGGGACATTCCCGAGTTTGCTGCCATTTTTAAGATGTTTATCGACTAACAGAGACTTTTTAACGATTATAATTACATATCAAATATATTTTTTCTGCATAAAATATTAGTGGCTGTATATTAAACGTGTTTCTGATCGTTGTAATATTTGTACCAGGTTAAATTAAATTTTATGTCCCCAAAACGATTTTTTCGTACGTACGAAATTATTTGAAGACAAAATCCAGTTTGGGCTTCTTACAAATATTGAGACGACCAGAAACACATTGAATATACAGACATTGATATTCTAAACAAGAAAATATATTTTATATGTAAGTTTAATCGTAGACATATTTTATTAGTAGGAAACATCTTACAATGCAGAAAACTCAGGAATGTCCCTTTAAAGGGACACACCCTAGTTACGTTGTTTTTCGCTATTAAACCCCATTTTTCACAAATAAAATTGCACTTTACTTACATTTTATTATTTAGAATACACATTTCCATTCACCTGAAGTGCTTTTTGGTAATACTGATGTTTATAAAACCACGAAATGCATTTTTTTCATTTTTTCACAAAACGTGTTGTCGAGAAAAAACCGTTAAGCAAGCGAGGTCCAATCTATTTTTAATGTCACAGACGTTGGTATATCACGTGACCGTTATCATTTTGGTTCGGTTTGTTTTCTCGTGCACGGTTCGCGCAATCAACATCCGATTTGTTGTTGTCCATTTGTGAGATTTTTCTTCACAGTTCGTGAACATTTTCAGTAACAATAAAGTTCAGACAAGTAAGTATCTCAATACAAAACGTTACAAACCCTTAAAACCAATAATTTTGCTAAGTCTTACGATATCTGGAGAGGGGATACAACCAGAACAGAACAGTTGGAACATGTCCAGGAGAGGTGAAACGAACGCACCCGAAGTCTGTGAAATTTGTCGTGACGTAGGCATTGTTGTGCTTCTACCGGTGACATCAGAATACTAACTTTCAAAATTATTTCAAGCAATTGGGACATGGGAATTCCCATGGTATTTATCGATATAAAACCTGCTTTTTCACTCCATTTGATAAAAACGTGATCTAAGTGTGTTACAGGTTTGTAGATTAACTAAATTATAATTTATTTTCGCTGGATGGAACTAGGGTGTGCGGCTTTAAGTATTTACAATTACTCCGTGATCTGACGCGTCACAAATATGATGCTCACCAGCGTGGGATGCTCTGGAGGAACTGGCCACCAACTCTCAAGTTTATACATTGCTCCCCGTTAGCTGAATAGCGAATTAATACAAATGCCCTTCCCCAACTCCAAATCTTTCGACGCCTATTTTAATGAAGTACGCACTAAATACATTTTTTTCTACGGTTAAATGCGTCGGACATATGGTTAACGACCACATATATAAGAGAGCCATGGGCTACTCTTTCCGATTAGCAGCAAGGCGTCTTTTATATGCATTAAGTCACATACAGGATAACACATACCACCATATCCTTTGTTATACCAGTTGTTGAGCTGTAGATAGAACGAGAAATAGCCCACTGGTCCCACCGACGGGGATCGATCCTAGACCGACCGCGCACCATCTGAGCGTTTTACAACTTATACGTTTTAACAGAATGAGTGCAATCTGCTATAGTTTTCTCAAAATAGCTCTTTACTCCATATCGTACAGACTACAGGTGTGATGGAGATTATTTGTATCTGTATTTAGCAGATTGAATGTGTAGCCATCACAGGTGCGTTCGAATATTATTTGGAGGCAAACATTTTTGAACTTCAATTCAAATAATAATCCAAATATTTGCATTCATCAATATTTCCACCATGAATGTTTTTCCCATGACGACATATATCATGATTTCGTTTTGATGATGATGATGATAACTAGTTTAACGTGCCCATATACCACTAGGGTTTCGAACACGCCCATCCCGAGTCCGACCTCCGATAAGATCGGTGGCCTGACTCGGGATCGAGGGGGGGGGGGGGGGGGGGTGAAAATGGGCAGAATTTTGAAAATAGCAATTAGTAAAAAAAGTTAATAGAATAAAAAAAAAAAAATAAAAAGGTTACAAGCCAAAAATGAAAAAGAACTGACTGCTCGGCCGAATATTTATATAATTTGGAGCATTTTAGAAGGACAGTCCAAAATTAAATAAGAGAAAGAAGAGAGGATCGGACTATTTAATAATATTTAAAAAAAGGAACTAATTTCGACATAAAATTTTGAACGCAGATCTAAAAGTTTAAAGTCCGATCGATATGTCCACGCGAGTGGCCTCGTTAAGGCCGTTTGGGTGCACAGCTTAAAGGGACGAGATGGGTTGCATCCCGTCAAAAAAACCCCTAGATTGACAGTCGATAGACGTTGAAGGTGTAGTGCTGTGCTGAAATACAGATCTTGAGAAGCCGGATCCGTCTGAACGAGAGAGAGTATCAGACTAGGGTATAGTCCAGTCGTCATGGGTTGGTATAGTGGTGCGGACGAGCCCAACTCCGGAGGATACGAGATGGTATCACTATAAAGCAAGGTAAAGTCTAGAAAAAGAGTAGTAGGGGCCGACCCCGCTTCCTATTTCTTCTTAGAGTGGGGCGGTCAATCTTCCATTGCTGCTAGGACAGGCTCGGACATGTAGAGACTAAACGCGAACAACCGTGGCGTTCTGCAGAATGGCCGTCATACGAGTCACGAAAAAAACAAGTCGACAGTTAGACGGAGAAATGACGTGGAGGCAAGGAATCTCGCTAAAAAAGAATCCAGCCTGGTGGTGCAGGCTGTCGAAACGAGAAGCGTTCCAGCGTTCAATCAGTTCCAATGGCCGCATACATCCCAGTAGAAAACTTCATTTCGCTGACAAAAACAACGAAATGAAGGACCCCCAAGTCGAGCACACGAAAGCACGTGCAGTGTGTACAAGCGAAACAAACACGTCTTACCGCGTGGAGCTCCAGACTGGGAATGTCTGTTTGGATAAGTGGGTCTTACATATATTAACCAAGTAATTCTTCCTTAGGTACCCAGTCTTTAAAGACTTGTAATTACTGGATGATAACTCTTGAGTACTGTGTTGTAAGGTGTGTCATGTGGTCAGTTTGTCTTCTCATTGTGGCCTAGGTACAAATTGAGGGAAGTGGGCAATGGGGCCATGTCTCTCAACCAAATCTCCCTGTTCCCCACTATATTTTATATTTTCTTTTCGCCCCATAACACAACTCAATGTGGGTGCCTCCTAATATAAAATCCTGACTATGTGGGCGTTTGTTTGTGACATCATGAGCAGGAAAAAAGGCATGATGGTTTAATAACCATTAAATGATTGGCTAATGACAATTGCTGTACTATTTAGTATTAATATAAACAAAATATTTGCTGCCGCGACAGAGTCTACAAGGGCGGCGCAGACGGTACGGCCGGTACGGCCATGGTCGTACCACTTTTCAAAGAGGTACAGCATGGTCGTATCACTTTTTTGTTCATATTTGTTGTATCTGTGAAAATGGTCTTCACAGGCGAATTTGAAAGGAGAGTCTGGCAACCTCGAGCCGTTGCACTATTTTTTACACTGCGCCGCCCCTGGTTTACCCTTTACAATTGGCATCAGTCACAACAGTGACTCAAATACCAGTCGTGGAGCAGTGGATTCAGAAATACCCTAAGCACCCATCAAATGGGAGTCGATCGTATGACTCGTCCCTCCTTTCCGACCATTGTAACCTTTGTAGCTCGCCCCTCTTGAGCAGGAAGTCCGACTGTCGTACACCATGAGATAACGTACAGTGGGTCACCATCGGTAGATACTTGGAGTATTAAGGCATATTCCGGAGTTTGCTGCATTGTAAGATATTTCCGACTAATAAAATATTTCTGCGATTAAACTTAAATATTAAATGTATTTTCTTGTTTACAATATCAGTGTCTGTTTATTCAATGCATTTCTGGTCGTCTTAATATTTATAAGAAGCCCAAACTGGATTTTGTCTTCAAATAATTTCGTACACACGGAAAAATATTTTTGGGAAATAAAATGAAAATTAACATAGTTCAAATATTAGAACGATCAGAAACACGTTTAATATACCGCCACTAATATTCTAAATCAGAAAATATATTTAATATGTAAGTTTAATCTTAGAAACATTTTATTAGTCGACAACATCTTAAAAATTGCAGCAAACTCAGGAATGTCCCTTTATGAAAAGTGAATATAAAGACCGCGTGCTCTCCATTGGCATGAGGTGCTTTCTGTTTAGATCAATTCATTCATTTATAATATACTGACGTCCAAAAGAAACTTTACAAGGCTTGATATTGTATTATAGAAAACCAACAAACGGTACGGTGGGATATGAAAGTATCATGAAGTTCAACATCTAAACACGTCACAATGCACTTCGTGATACATGCAAAGTGTTGTAATGTGTTTGCTAACTTGGTTATTTTCGATTAGCAATAATATTGATTAAATTATTCAAATTTTATATGTGTAAAATTTGTTTTGGACGTCAGTTAAATATCGACAAGGACTGCCTTTTCTAAATACCAAACCAACTGAACAATCAGTTTCCTAGTTTTATTTATTTATGTATTTATTAATGTTTTAACAAATTCATCAGGACTCTAGTTCAATCAGTTAGTAACAAAACATAAATAATCTCATATACTCGTTTATTCTTCATTTAAACAGCATACATTAACAGTTAACACACAATCGCTGATTATATACGTCCAGTGTCTAAATACATGTGATATTATATCATACAACGACATTTTTATGGAATCTTCTGGTTAAATAACCACACTAGAACCGGGCCTGTATGCAGTAACTAGCAGACGCAGTGCCAATACCGATTAACTGTTACAAGGGACGGCAGACCTGTTTTATAATTGATTGCCTCAGATCTCTCTGTATGAAATGTTTGTAAAAATTGGACTTGGTCACCGAGTGCATCCGATGCACTCCTCGTGAGTTCTATATACATTGACTCAAACCTGAGATTTCTGTGAAGAGGAGCTAGTATCTGAAGGAAAGTGTTTCAGCTTGATCAGCAAGTTTACGTTTCCAGATGCATGGTCCTCTAAAAACATGGTACTGTTCTGAATAAAACGTAAATGACAGTTTCTTGCTTGGAATGTTCGTGTGTGTTCAATTACTGAGTTCATGCACGATGCACGACAACATTTTAATAATGTTTTCCAAAGTTTGTTAAAACGCTTAAAGGTGCTATGCCATAGTTACAAGAGCTATTTTCACAGTTACTGTTTTAAAATAACTACACGTTAATGGATCCCACACATAATCTCGGCACAAATAAATCGGGAATGTCGATACTGTGATGTGCTCGCATGCCGTGTAAACAAAATCACGTTCCAAATGACTGGATTCCTGTCTTATCAAATCTCTTATATGAAACTGGAGAATCTACAAATCTGGCAAGTTGTCGGCGTCCTGATAGAGCCGTCAGCGACAGATGAGTTGCACGGACAGCCAACTTGCCGACAACACCATCATCGTAGTATAACGACACACTGTATCATACAGGGTGTTCACGCCTAGTTTGGCCAGTCGTTCTCTATAGATTCTCTAATATTGTTTTCTACCATTAAATTAAAATATTTTAATGGGCATGCAGTTGAAGGTATAATGTTTACTATTCAATGACAAACTTAATAAACAATTTTAGCGGGAAGCCGATATTATGTAACTTTGAGATAACACCTTTAGTGGAGACTTTTATAGTCCTTCCCACACAGAGCGCCGTTGTCTTAGTATGGCATTTGTACTACAAGTTATTTATTTCTGAGCCGATTGTTTTCTAAATTACCAAAAAAAAAAAAAAAAAAAAAAAAAAAAAAAAAGTGTTTTTGTTTGTTTTGTTATGTCCATATCAAAATAAAATTATTTACAAAAATATTGTTTACGGAGGCTGGGACGGACTGCAGGTATTATGTTTTGGCATATATATGTGGATATATACCTCACAGGTATAACAACATACTAATATTACAGAGTCCGCCTGGAGTTGCTCTTTGGTAGATCTTGATAACATTTATATAGTCGCGTTCAGTGTGAGATTGTGTCTGAAGATGTCTGGAAGCACGTCGAAATCGAACTGCGCCGTACCCCACGTGGCTGTTGCCAGTAGCAACAGCGGGACGGCCAGGATGTTGAGAATGAAGCCAGCAGAGACCTGCAAACGGTGACGTGGTGATTTGGAAAAGAAGAAAATGTATACAAGGTTTAACATAGCCCGAGTACTCTGACTGTAAGAGAGCTAGACGGACATTTGGACATAAATACGCTCTCATTACAGTCAGAGACCAAGCTATGTATTTTTTTGGCAATTGCCGACAACCAAAAAGTTGTCAAAGTTTTCCGCTCTAATACCACAACAATCCTATGTTTGACGTGAAATACCTTTACATCGATAATTTTCGAGTTAATTGATTAAAAGAAATTCAGATATTAATCACTAATACTCACACTACAGAAAGAAACCCGACAGCACCCACATTCAGCTAAGCTTCGGCAAACTCCGGACAGCAGAATTCTAAGTTCGCCGACCTATATCGTGACGATGCGTCACATGATCGCCCACTCAGCCATTCCGTCTTCCAGGGGCCGTTTCAAAACGACAAGTGCCCGACAATCACAAAAAAAGGTTTGTTTAGAGCACATTGATTTTATCACTGTGTTTGAGAGGAAACCCTCTACATTTTATCATTAGTAGCAAGTGATCTTTTATATGCACCATCACAGACAGGATAGCACATACCACGGCCTTTGATATACCAGTCGTGGTGCACTGGGTGAAGCGAGAAATAGCGCAATGGACCCACCGACGGGGATCGATCCCAGACCGAAAACGCATCAAGTGAGCGCTTTACCACTGGGCTGTGGACAATCACCAAAGCGACAGAGTAGTACACACACACACACACACACACACACACACACACACACAGACAGAAACAATATTACATTCACCTTTTCTCAAGGTGAAAAAAGTATTTGATCTACGTGTCGTATGCCTGTTTGGCATGTGTACCACTCTGGCATATGAAACGCCGTGGTATGTGCTATCCTGTCTGTGAGATAGTGCATAGGCCTATAAAAGATCACTTGCTACTAATGATAAAATGTAGCGGGTTTCCTCTCTAACCAAATATTTGACATCGAATAGCCGATGATTAATGAATCAATGTGCTCTAGTGGTGTCGTTACACAAAACAAACTTCTGGTTTTTTTTTGTGATTGTCGGACACTTGTCGTTTTGAAACGGCCCCTGGAAGACGGAATGGCTGAGAGGGCGATCATGTGACGCAACGTTACGATATAGGTCGGCGAACTTAGAATTCTGCTGTCCGGAGTTTGCCGAAGCTTAGCTGAATGTGGGTGGTGTCGGATTTCTTTCTGTAGTGTGTGTATTAGTGATTAATATCTGAATTTCTTTTTAATCAATTAACTCGAAAATGATCGATGTAAAGGTATTTCACGTCAAACATAGGATTGTTGTGGTATTAGAGCGGAAATCTTTGACAACTTTTTGGTTGTCGGCAATTGCCAAAAAAATACATAGTTTGGTCTCTGACTGTAATGAGAGCGTATTTATGTCCAAATGTCCGTCTAACTCTCTTACAATCAAAGTACTCGGGCTAGGTTTAACATATATACATAATATACATAATAGTGCTGTCTATTCTGTGTAGAAATTAATCTAGAAATTAATGATGTACTAACAGGTTTAACATATATACATAATAGTGCGGTCTATTCTGTGTAGAAATTAATCTAAAAATTAATGATGTACTAACAGGTTTAACATATATACATAATAGTGCGGTCTATTCTGTGTAGAAAGTAATCTAGAAATTAATGATGTACTAACAGGTTTAACATATATACATAATAGTGCGGTCTATTCTGTGTAGAAATTAACCTAAAAATTAGTGATGTACTATAAGGTTCTGCCTGAGATGTATCAGACAAGGTGTAAAAATGTGAACAGCATTCCGGTGAAAATATAATACTAGAGTCCATTTCAGTACCTGAATACAAAGGCAATAAACAAGCATCTATAGCTGGAAAAGGAGGTGGGTGGGGTGATACTCATTAGGGTTTTCTACGAGAGTTTTTGTTGTTGTTGGTTTTAAAAAAATATATTTTCAAACAAGGTAAATGTTATAGTGAAATGTAAAAAACGTTGCCGCTCCCAACACAGTGTGGAGTACAAACCGTGTATTCATATTAGCTGGTTGGGAACCCTGATGGAAATCAGTCAGTCAAATAAACTGCTGTGCTTAAGTCTACCAAAATTATAATACTTTAAAACAAAAGTAAATAAGAAGCTTTACATGATGCTATTTTCCCACCAATTTAATTTTTGCCCCATTGTTTATTTATCACATTCTAAACAAACGTCAAAATCCTGCAACATATGTGGACAAAAGTCCAAGAATGTTGCATCGTTGTGTAGAGAGAAAGTTATAGAAACGTAAACAAGTGGTGACATTTGTCCCGGCATGTCCAACAATGTTTTTGGACACATATATGATCGTGTTGGTAGGGCTTTAGAGATGCACTTACGACTACCGTGCGAATGTTTGTTGAAACGGTTGTAATTTCTAGGGGTGCCAACCATACAACTCACTGTAAGTCACTACAATTAACCGTAGCTACGATTCCTTCGTGGAACGGGGCCCAGACAAGTATAGCTGATGATTAATAAATCTGTATGTCTGTCTGTCTCTCCCTAACCCTTTATCTCTCCCTAACCCTTTTTACATACATATATATAAATATATATATAAATATATATATATATATATATATATATATATATATATATATATATATATATATATATATATATCACATATCACATATATATATCCCTCTTTGTCTCTGTCTCTTTCTGTGTCTCTCTCTCTCTCTCTCTCTCTCTCTCTCTCTCTCTCTCTCTCTCTCTCTCTCTCTCTCTCTCTCTCTGTGATATAAACGCGAAAGTCAACTTAAAGTGACAAAATGTTTGTGAACATGAGGTATATTAAGTTATTGATTGGTAAATGACAACAAACTCACCATGTCGATAACCCTTAGATGTCCATATGAAAACACAATGGCATTTGGTGGCGTTGCCACTGGTAACATGTATGCAAATGACGTCGCTATGGCGGTAGGAAACATGTAGAAGAGAGGGTTAACTCCAGTATTGAGAGCCTGTAAAATGATGACAGGCAAAAGGTTAACAGGGCTGTTCGAGAAATCATCACATGAAAGGGGACACAAAGTTACATTCATAGTGTATACCAAACTAAAATATAGCTAAATGTAAAATCTGCCGACAACTGTAGCTATTACCCACTGTTCTTTATGGAAATAACTGACATCATTCACCAGGACAGGGCTTAGAGTGACATTACTCAAACGTGAGAACATGATGAAGATTGACATTACTCACCAGATAGGGCATGATGAAGATGTCATTACTCACCACATAAGGCATGATGAAGCTGTCAATAGTCACCAGGGAGAATATGATGAAGATGATATTACTCACCAGGGAAAACATGATGAAGATGACGTCCCTGGTGGAACATGATGAAGATTGACATTATTCACCAGAGAGCACATGATGAAGATTGACATTACTCACCAGGGAGGACATGATGAAGATTGACATTACTCACCTTGGAGAACATGATGAAGATTGATATTACTCACCTTGGAGAACATTATGAAAATCGTATTACTCACCAGAGAGGACATGATGAAGATTGACATTACTCACCAGGGAGGACATGATGAAGACTGACATTACTCATCTTGGAGAACATGGCGAAGATCGACATTACTCACCAGGGAGGCATGATGAAGATTGACATTACTCACCATGGGAAACATGATGAAGATCGACATTACTCACCAGGGAGGACATGCTGAAAATCGACATTACTCACCTTGGAGAACATGATGAAGATTGACATTACTCACCAGGGAGGACATGATGAAGATTGACATTACTCACCTTGGAGAACATGATGAATATTGACATTACTCACCAGGGAGGACATGATAAAGACTAACGTTATTCACAAAGGAGAACATGATGAAGATCAACATTACTCACCTTGGAGAACATGATGAAGATTGATATTACTCACCTTGGAGAACATGATGAAGATCGACATTACTGACCAGGGAGAACATAGCGAAAATTGACATTACTCACCAGGGAGGACATGATGAAGATGGACATTACTCACCTTGGAGAACATGATGATGATTGGCATTACTCACCTTGGAGGACATGATGAAGACTGACATTACTCACCTTGGAGAACATGATGATGATCGACATTACTCACCTTGGAGAACATGATGATGATTGGCATTACTCACCTTGGAGAACATGATGGAGATTGACATTACTCACCTTGGAGAACATGATGAAGATCGACATTACTCACCTTGGAAAACATGATGAAAATCGACATTACTGACCTTGGAGAACATGATGATGATTGGCATTATTCACCTTGGAGAACATGATGAAGATCGACATTACTCACCTTGGAGAACATGATGATGATTGGCATTACTCACCTTGGAGAACATGATGGAGATTGACATTACTCACATTGGAGAACATGATGAAGATCGACATTACTCACCTTGGAAAACATGATGAAGATTGACATTATACACAAAGGAGAACATGATGAAGATCGACATTACTCACCAGCGAGGACATGATGGGGATGATGAGGTTTGCTATAGCCGTGTTGCTGGTAACTTCAGTAGCTGCAGCAGTGATGTAGCACAGTATTAGCAGCATCAAATACGGGTGGAAGTCTTTAAACACTGTCAGCTGTAGGCCAACCCATGCTGATAGGCCAGAATCCTGCAAATAATACACACAACGGCAGAATCTAGAATATCATAAACATTTGCATCATGTTTTACACAAATTAAAGAGGCTGAGATTTAAAACAAATTCAGGGCCCACATTTTCGAAGCTATCTTATCATTATAATATCGTAAAACCGTCGTAGACCATCGCATATGACGTAGTGATTTTATGACATCGTAACGTTGAGATAACTTCAAAAATATGTAACCAAGTGATGTTTTGCTCATGTTTTTTTAAACAACTGACAGTGATGCCACAATTATAATACTATAACGTCGACTATAGCTGGTAGAATCATTATCAGGTGTCAGAAAAGGAGCCCAGAGTAACAGTTGACACCATATTATGAGTCACTGAACTAACATCCAGTTCATTACTTAAACAAAACCTGTTTACCTCGCAAACCTTAACACGAGCATAGCCTCCTCTAATGATAATAAAGAGAGCCCAGAGTACCTGTTGAAACACTGCCATGAGTCACTAAAGTAACATCCCTTTCTTTTTGATTCATTACTGAAAGAAAATATGTTTTCTTCGCAGGCCTTGGCAAGTACATAGCATGAGTAGGAAGAGAGCCCATGGTAACTGTTGAAACACTGTCATAAGTCACAGTCGTTCTGATTCCTTACTGACACAAGAACTGTTTACCGTGGCAAAAGCGTATGCTCCTCGAATGACGAAATACGGAAACCAGAGTAAAAGTTGAAACACAGACATGAGCCACTAAACTATAACACTTCTTTCTTTAATTGCTGAAACGAAACCTGTTTACCTCACAGGCCTTGGCAAGAGCATAGCCTCCCCCAATGAGCAGACGAGATCCTCCTCCAATGAGCAGGAAGAGAGCCCAGAGTAACTGTTGAAACACTGCCATGCGTCAATGAACTAACATCTCTGTGATAACTAAAACAAAACCTGTTTACTTCGGAGGCCTTGGCGAGAGCGTATCCTCCTCCAATGAGCAGGAAGAGAGCCCAGAGTAACTGTTGAAACACTGCCCTGCCATGCGTCAATGAACTAACATCTCTTTGATAACTAAAACAAAACCTGTTTACTTCGGAGGCCTTGGCGAGAGCGTATCCTCCTCCAATGAGCAGGAAGAGAGCCCAGAGTAACTGTCGAAACACTGCCATGCGTCAATGAACTAACATCTCTTTAATAACTAAAATAAAACCTGTTTACCTCGCAGGCCTTGGCGAGAGCGTATCCTCCTCCAATGAGCAGGAAGAGAGCCCAGAGTAACTGTTGAAACACTGCCATGCGTCAATGAACTAACATCTCTTTGATAACTAAAACAAAACCTGTTTACCTCGCAGGCCTTGGCGAGAGCGTATCCTCCTCCAATGAGCAGGAAGAGAGCCCAGGGCATCTTCTCGTGCACGACCTTCCACTCCAGGAGAGGCTTGTACGGCTTCCGCTCAGCACCAGGCGTCCGGTCTAGGCAGCGACAAGAGGACAGGAATGGAATATTTGTTTAATGACACCTCAGAAAACGTTTTTACGTTAGCATTTGGTAATTTCTATATTTTGTTGAGATAAAGGTTTCAGTTTGTATAAGTCACAATGCCATTTGCCACTGACATTCACGCTAAATTGTCAACTTCAAATTAGGATTGACAGAGCGGGTATTGTTGGTATTAACGACATATACCATTAAAAAAAGTATTCCCTGCAAATTTAAGAACATTTACGTCTCAATATTTTGCTATATGATCCCTATATTACAAAATAACATGGGCGAAGTCTCCAGTAGCAGGATAGCAAATGAATGAATTAACTATTGTTTAACGACACCCCAGCATCAAAAATACAAATCATTTTGATCCTCCCCTTCCCCCATCCCCAACACTCCGATTACTAGATGCAAATATGTGAGCCATAACGATCAGAATTAAAAACTCAATATCTATATGCACACACATCAATAAGTAATTGACCTACCTCGCCAGCAGAAGATGTCGGGCTTGGATGACGGGATAATGAAAAGAAGTATGGCGCATAGTATTGATGGAGTGGAGTCCTTTACCATGCTGAAAACCCCCCCCAAACAAACAATTTTATTCTACATATGACTGTTACACTAACTGCAGACTTGTCGTTGATGGAGACCCACAAATGTTTTGTTGTAATGGCGTTTATGCAGTGATTACATGATATTAAATATTCAAGAAACGAAAAGATGTAAATAATCTATTTAAATTGACTTATGTAAATTGAGACATACAATTATTTTATTGGTAGAACAACACAATATGGTGTGAATTAGGGGGATTTCTAGATAGTAGTGCAACCTGAAAGTAGAGCATCTACAGTACTGCACAATACACTACATGTTCAAACTTAAAACAAAACATATTTACTTTCATTAACTAATGGACTTTCAGGGCAATTTGGAGTTTACATTCATTAACTAATGAACTTTCAGGACAATTTGATGCACACCCACAATCCAGTGGAAAAAACCCTCATTAAAAACTGGTGAACAGATGCTCATGAATGTTTTCTAAATACCTTAGATGTATTTCTTGTGTTATTATTCAATACTCGGGTAAAATATTTTAAGAGCATTATACGAACCCTTTATCAAAGAGGTTTCCCCAACCTCCAATTCCTCCAAGGTCACGTGATATCCACAGCACAACAAGAAGTGCAAAGACAAATAATACTCCACGCTGTGCAAACCTGAAAGATGAAATAATTTCCAGCAACAAGAACGTGGACTCTTCCTTGCTGCCAATGCAAGTTTATGTATTTCCACCGGCCTGGGGGGTGTCGTGTTTAAGCCATCGGACGTAAGGCTGGTAGGTACAGGGTTCGCAGCCCGGTATCGGCTCCCACCCAGAGCGAGTTTTAACGACTCAGTAGGTAGGTGTAAGACCACTACACCCTCTTCTCTCTCACTTACCACTAATAACTAACAACTAACCCACTGTCCTGGACAGACAGTCCATATAGCTGAGGTGTGTGCCCAGGACAACGTGTGTGAACCTTAATGGGATATAAGCACGAAAATAAGTTGAAATGAAATGAAATGTATTTCCGGTTAAAAGTTCTCACTGCTGTGTCTAGTCTAGCGCGTGGAACAATCATAGGAAAATGTAAGTCTAGTATGGTTACAAATTGTTACAATACAGGGTCACTCCGCTGCTTTTTCCCGTGATTATTTGAGCACTCGATAAGTCAGTGGACAATCACATATTTATTTCAAGCGCATTACCTCTGATATAAGTGATATGGAAAATATTTTAAATATGTCTGGTCGCTCTCGGCTCGCGCATTACTCTACGCAACAACAAAAATGCTGTGGTGACTGAGTCTCTTACGTCACAGGTCCTAGCTTGTCGTACTCGCTCTGTATGACTTTCTTCACCCTGGAAGACTGCTTCTTCCTCGCCGAGTCGGACTTCAGACAGGTGCACCCATCGCTGTAGGAGAAGAGAAATTCATGGGGAATTATCAGGCCTGGTATCAAAGTCACCTAAAGGTAAATGATCCTGTTCACACAGGAATAATAGCATCCCGATCCTTCTCTCCTTTTAAAGGAAAGGTTACAAGTCAACATCTCGACTTTTCGTCTGTATATTACAAGCAACAATATCACAGGTGTAGAATGATATCATGTAATGAGTGCACTTGGACAACCAGGCACGGCGAAAGCAAGTAGACATTGGGGGGAGTGTGCTGATTGAGATCGAGGGTGCAGTGCAAAGTTTTTAGGGGTTTGGGGGTATGCTCCGCTGTAAAATTTTGAAATACAATTTCTTGCATTCTACATGAAAAATTCCTCTCTGCCTTAAGATTTAATACCATTTATATTTTTGATTCAGCATTATTTTGGGGAGTGGCGTGCCCCCCCCCCCCCCATCCCGCTCCGCCGTGCATGACAACTGGACAAACTAATTGGAATTTTGCTATTTTTAACACACACCTGGACAAGATTTGAATTCTGCGTTTTTAATATTTAACCAAAAATATTTTTTATATATTTATTTTAATTTTAATTTTTATACGTATCTGAGACAGGAGATCAATTCTGTTACTTATGACAAATACCTGAATCGGATGAAGAGGTCTTAATTTGATAATTGTCGACACATAATGACGTACTCTTGACACGTACCTGCATCTGAGGAAGAAGATCTGAAGCCACACCCACGTGATGATGAGGACGATGAAACCAAGAGGAAGACCGAAGCCCATCCAGCTGCCGAAATTCACCGGAGATACCCCGCCATATTTCTCGTACAGACTGAGGAAAAAACACAACAAAATAACCTGCTTGTTGAATCCTTTCTTTATATATTACACACACTGACTTTTATAATTAGATTTAAATCTCAGTTCATCCATCAACATTTAACAAACATGTATTTATACATTCAGTTACATCTGATTATACAGAACGAAATATGCATATAAAACAATTATTCCAGTTTTTTCTCCCATTGTAAGTCTTTGTGCCAACGATGGGTCACTCTTGTTCTCGTTCTTGTTCTCTCTCTATCTCTCTCTCTCTCGCTCTCTCTCTCTCTCTCTCTCTCTCTCTCTCTCTCTCTCTCTCTCTCTCTCTCTCTCTCTCTCTCTCTCTCTCTCTCTCTCTCTCATACTGCTAGCTCCAACCCTGTTCAACGTACCCGTACTGCTAGCTCCACCCCTGTTCAACGTACCCGTACTGCTAGCTCCACCCCTGCTCACGTGTACCCCGCACTGCTAGCTCCACCCCTGCTCACGTGTACCCGTGCTGCTAGCTCCACCCCTGCTCATGTATACCCGTACTGCTAGCTCCACCCCTGTTCACATGTACCCGTATTGCTAGCTCCACCCCTGTTCACATGTACCCGTATTGCTAGCTCCACCCCTACTCACGTGTACCCGAACTGCTAGCTCCACTCCTGTTCACGTGTACCCGCACTGCTAGCTCCACCCCTGCTCACGTGTACCCGGACTGCTAGCTCCACCCCTGTTCACATGTACCCGTACTGCTAGCTCCACCCCTGTTCACATGTACCCGTACTGCTAGCTCCACCCCTGTTCACATGTACCCGTACTGCTAGCTCCACCCCATCTCACGTGTAGCGAACTGCTAGCTCCACCCCTGCTCACGTGTACCCGAACTGCTAGCTCCACCCCTGCTCACGTGTACCCGTACTGCTAGCTCCACCCCTGCTCACGTGTACCCGTACTGCTAGCTCCACCCCTACTCACGTGTACCCGAACTGCTAGCTCCACCCCTGCTCACGTGTACCCGAACTGCTAGCTCCACCCCTGCTCACGTGTACCCGTACTGCTAGCTCCACCCCTGTTCACATGTACCCGTACTGCTAGCTCCACCCCTGCTCACGTGTACCCGTACTGCTAACTCCACCCCTGCTCACAACGTGTACCCATACTACTAGCTCCACCCCTGCTCACGTGTACCCGTACTGCTAGCTCCACCCCTGTTCACATGTACCCGCACTGCTAGCTCCACCCCTGCTCACATGTACCCGTACTGCTAGCTCCACCCCTGTCCTACTCACATGTCTGATTGTCCCTTGAGCACCAGGTTGGGAGCCGTCCCCGTCAGACTACACATGCCGCCTGCGTTGGCGGCGTAGCAGATACACAGCGACAGCGCCTTGCACATCCTCGTGTAGTGGCGATTGTAGATGTCGTCGGAGACCTCCAGCGATGCAGGGGAACTGCAAAACAGAAACGCAAATACATTGCCGATTGCCGTGGCTGATTGCCAGGGTTGGAAATAGTGGGAACATTATGACCTAGAGAGTGCTGCTAGTGGGTAACTTCTTTCCGAAATGTGTGACGGCGGGATGCTTTAAAACAGTGAAATACTACACAACATGATACACATGTCACTTGTTAATAGATAACGTACTAGTCCAGGTCTTTCAAAATATACCTGTACGTATACATGCAGCTAATACATATGTTTATAAACCGAGCTTCATCACACAAACAAGCGATACGTTAATTAATAACATAATGCTATTATCTACTATCATGAACGACAAAGTGTTATTAATGTTCCATTGGTGAGAACAGATTCCATTATTTATGATAACACACACCAATAACACACGTGTGTGTGTGATCGATTTAAAGACATACGAATAGCTGCTCCAAGTTGACCATTTCAAAGCACGACAGAAACTGATTGCTATTTGACGCATAAATCACCTTCAAGCGCAAATGCCACCGTACTGTAAATAAGTATTAGTTGGAACGAAATACGTTTAAATTCGTCACATACGTTTTCAAACAACTCATTGTAAGATAAATGGTAAGTAACGGCTATTCGAAGTATTGTCTATTTAGTAACCTGAATTATGGGGAAGGGGCATCATACTCGGATTCTTCAACGTAATAAATAAATAATATAATAAAAATATAACTGTCGCAAAAAACATTTGGGGGAGGGTCCCTCCCCCTTAAATCCGCCACTGGCTAAGTTTAATTGTAATGACTTACGGTGAGTTTTACGGCTGGCACACGTAAAGTTTACAGCTGTTCAACAAAACAGCCTTACGGCCCCTTTAACAATTAAAATCTTCTTTTCTTTGCGAAGAAGTGCGAATTAATTAAATAATACCGACTATATGGAACATCTTGGATGTACAGTGGCGTAGGAAGGTGCCAAAAAGCATGTGTGTGTGTTGGGGGGGGGGGGGGAGGCATTAAAGCAAATATAAAGCAAAATATCTAAAAAGTGGGGCACATGCGATAGTAGTGCTAAGCTAGTTTCATGGAACGAGACCCTAGTAATTACCCCCCCTCCCCTGCTCAGCCGGGGGCACGGGGGCCATGCTGTACATACATACACACACACACACACACACACACACACACACACACGCTAATAACAGTCCTTGACATCCAGTGTGCTTACATTACACAGTTTGGTTTTTCGACCAGGAATAAAAATTAAAATAAATTAAAATGTTAAACAAACAAAATAATCAAACGAAAGGCTGACTTTTGTTCTTGCGTCTTTGATTCATCGCCATTGGAAATCTGCTTCGATTCCCCGTCACGTGACTCCACGTTCCCAGTAGGCTTTTCGGTTTTCATGTCAACCATCACAGTTATTTCTCCATTATCGGCTACAAACGTGTCTGTAATGATAATGCCATTTTATTATCTTTACTCAATTTGTTCGTTTAAACTATCAACACACATCTGTATATCATTCTATGTATTGGAGGTATAACTGTTGCATGCAGTTGTATCAAAGCTCATTAAAAGTACACGTATCTTTCCAATTATATAATCTTCAGACACAGGTTTGGATGTTGAAGTGATTATATTTTGGCTGAGAGAACATGGACCCACCACTGTGTGTTTGATCCTTGACGATGTCGTGCGTTCCCTTGAGCTGCACGAGGATGGCCTCCACTATGGGAACCAGCATGGACGTCGTGGCCGTGTTGCTGATCCACATGGAGAGAAACCAGCTCGATATCATCAAACCAAACATCAGCCTGAAACACAGAACGCGTTATTACACAGAACTCGTCATTACAGAGAACTCGTCATTATACAGTACTCGTCATTACACAGTACTCGTCATTACACAGTACTCGTCAGTACACAGTACTCCTCGTTACACAGTACTCGTCATTACACAGTACTCCTCGTTACACAGTACTCGTCATTACACAGTACTCGTTATTACACAGTACTCGTCATTACACAGTACTCGTCATTACACAGTACTCCTCGTTACACAGTACTCGTCATTACACAGTACTCGTTATTACACAGTACTCGTCAGTACACAGAACTCGTCATTACACAGTACTCGTCATTACACAGTACTCGTCATTACACGGTACTCGTCAGTACACATTACTGGTCAGTACACAGTACTTCTCGTTACACAGTACTCGTCATTACACAGTACTCCTCGTTACACAGTATTCGTCATTACACAGTACTCGTCATTATACAGTACTCGTCATTACACAGTGCTCGTCAGAACACAGTACTCCTCGTTACACAGTACTCGTCATTACACAGTACTCCTCGTTACACAGTACTCGTCATTGCGCAATACTCGTCAATACGCAGCACTCGTTATTATACAGTACTCGTCAATACACATTACTCGTCAGTATACAGTACTCCTCGTTACACAGTACTCGTCATTACACAATATTCGTCATTACACAGCACTTGTCAATACACAGTACTCGTTATTACACAGTACTCGTCAGTACACATTACTTGTCAGTACACAGAACGCGTCATTACACAGTACTCGTCAGTACACAAAACCCGTAATTACACAGTACTCGTCAGTACACAGTACTCGTCATTACACAGTACTCGTTATTACACAGTACTCGTCAGTATACAGTACTCGTCAGTATACAGTACTCATCAGTATACAGTACTCGTTGGTGCACAGTACTCGTCAGTACACAGTACTCGTCAGTGCACAGTACTCGTCAGTGCACAGTACTCGTCATTATACAGTACTCGTCATTACACACTACTGGTCTGTACACAGTACTCGTCATTACACGGTACTCATCAGTACACAGAACTCGTCATTACACAGTACTCGTCACTGTGAGTCGGTTGGGCTAGAACAAAGACTGGTGCTGGTGCTGGGACTTGGGCCAGGCCTTGGGTGCGGCTGGAAGTTGAAGATTGTGCTGGTGTTGGAACTGGGCCGGACCTGACGTGTGGATGGAAGTGGAGGTTGTGGTGATGCTAGGAGTAGAGCCTGACTTGGAGTGTGGCTGGAAGTGGAGGTTGTGGTGGTGCTGGGAGTAGGGCCTGACTTGGAGTGTGGCTGGAAGTGGAGGTTGTGGTGGTGCTGGGAGTAGGGCCTGACTTGGAGTGTGGCTGGAAGTGGAGGTTGTGGTGGTGCTGGGAGTAGGGCCTGACTTGGAGTGTGGCTGGAAGTGGAGGTTGTGGTGGTGCTGGGAGTAGGGCCTGACTTGGAGTGTGGCTGGAAGTGGAGGTTGTGGTGGTGCTGGGAGTCGGGTCGGACCTGACCTGTGGCTGGAAGTGGAGGTTGTGGTGGAGCTGGGAGTAGGGCCGACTTGAAGTGGGGCTGGAAGTGGAGGTTATGGTGGTGCTGGGACTAGGGCCGGACCTGACCTGTGGCTGGAAGTGGAGGTTGTGATGTTGCTGTGACAAGGGCCGGACCTGACGTGTGGCTGGAAGTAGACGTTGTGATGGTGTTGGGACTACGGCCGACTTGGAGTGGGGATGGACGTAAAGGTTGTGGTGCTGGGACTAGAACAGGCTGTGGAGTGGTGCTGGAACTAAAGGTTGTCGTGATGCTGGGACTAGAACAGGCTGTGGAGTGGTGCTGGAACTAAAGGTTGTCGTGATGCTGGGACTAGATTCAGACCTGGTTTGGGGTTTAAACGGGAGGCTATGCTGAGCCTGGAGTGGGGCTGGGACTGGGCTGAGATTAGATTGTGGTTGAAGCTGAGGTTGTCATGAACTGAGGCTGGGAGTGGAGTGGGGATTAAATGTAATGGTTTACCAGGCTAATGTTAGGTTTAGAGTTTCAAATCACCTTGTTGGGACTGATTTTGTGAAGATCTTGGGGTGAACATGATAAAAGCACACACTTTAAATAGGTTCATTCTTATCATTTCTACAATCGTTTATGTTTCACTAACTTGCTTGGTGTGATGTAAGTCGAGTAACTGTAACTTACCATCTTGGTTCTGAGCCCACTATGAGGAGTATTCTGAGCGCTATCTTCCTATGCAAGTTCCACCGTTCGATAGCTATCGCTACTGACAGACCTCCTATGAAGAGCAGAATCGTGTCCTGAAATACATAGTGACCACAGCTCTACTAATCACTTCACTTCACTTTCATTTTATTTTAACTTCATTGTTCTGCTTAAATTCAGTCAAGGCTCAACACCTGCAATTGCCCAGGTACTCTATATGGACTAAACGCGATTTTCTTTCAGCACGGTATGGTCTTTCGCCGTAGAAACTTTCTTAATTACAAGGGTCCTGGATCAAACACGCAGACATACCAGGTAAACAAGGCGTGTGCCAAGGAAAGCGTGCTTGAGCGCTAATTGGATATAAGCACGAATATTAATTTAAAACAAGGTTCAAGCACGCTGTCTATGAAATACCACTCAGCTTTTTAGCATGTCTGTTCAAGAGTAATATAGTGGTTAGTGAGACATAAGTCGATGTAATGGCAATACAAGAGTAATTATATATATAGTGGTTAGTGAGACATAAGTCGATGTAATGGCAATAGAAGAGTAATTATATATATATAGTGGTTAGTGAGACGTAAGTCGATGTAATGGCAATACAAGAGTAATATAGTGGTTAGTGAGACATAAGTCGATGTAATGGCAATACAAGAGTAATATAGTGGTTAGTGAGACATAAGTCGATGTAATGGCAATACAAGAGTAATTATATATATATATAGTGGTTAGTGAGACATAAGTAGATGCAATGGCAATACAAGAGTAATTATATATATATATATAGTGGTTAGTGAGACATAAGTCGATATAATGGCAATACAAGAGTAATATATATATATATATATATATATATATATATATATATATATATATATATATATATATATATATATATAGTGGTTAGTGAGACATAAGTCGATGTAATGGCAATACAAGAGTAATTATATATATATATAGTGGTTAGTGAGACATAAGTCGATGTAATGGCAATACAAGAGTAATTATATATATATATATAGTGGTTAGTGAGACATAAGTCGATGTAATGGCAATACAAGAGTAATTATATATATATATATATAGTGGTTAGTGAGACATAAGTCGATGTAATTGCAATACAAGAGTAATTATATATATATATATAGTGGTTAGTGAGACATAAGTCGATGTAATGGCAATACAAGAGTAATTATATATATATATATATAGTGGTTAGTGAGACACAAGTCGATGTAATGGCAATACAAGAGTAATTATATATATATATATATATATATATATATATATATATATATATATATATATATATATATATATATATATATATATATATAGTGGTTAGTGAGACATAAGTCGATGCAATGGCAATACAAGGAAAGGGATGTAGCCCAGTGGTAAAGCGATCGCCTAATGCGCGCTGTTCTGTCTGTGAAAAATTACATATAAAACATCCGTTGATACTAATGGAATAATTGTAGCGGGTTTCCTCTCTAAAACTATATGTCAAAATTAATATATCAATGTGCTCTAGTGGTGTCGTGAAATAAAAGAAACTGTTTTAACTTGACACCCCTACACTGAGTGGTAACAACTTATTATGGGTGGGAGTCGTACCGTCATGCGAACCTAGAACCTACCAACGTTAAAGCCAGTGGTTTAACTACTACGTCACAGAGGGTGGTAATACAGTTTATACAACTATCAACACTGGCAATGTGACGTTTACGATTCTTACTTCATCTATCTAATCTCTATCTCATAAATATGCTCTAGAGGTGTCAGTAAACAACACAACCTTTGACTAAGCTCCACCTGTTTTGAACCGGCCGGTCGTACAGTAAACTGTATACGCACACAGTGTAGTATCTCAAATCCCAGCTTACAGTTATGCAACAAGGAAGGAATGAATTTTTTTATTTAACGACGCACTCAACACATTTTATTTACGAATATATGGCGTCAGACATATGGTTAAGGACCACACAGATATTGAGAGAGGAAACCCGCTGTCGCTACTTCATGGGCTACTCTTTTAGATTAGCAGCAATGGATGTTTTAAATGCACCATCCCACAGACAGGTACATAGTACATACCACGGCCTTTGTTGCACCAGTCGTGGAGCACTGGCTGGAACGAGAAATATCGCAATGGGTCCACCGACGGGGATCGATCCTAGACCGACCGCGCATCAAGCGAACTGGGCAACGTCCCGCCCCGTCATGTAGCAGTTAAGACTAAACAATTAAACTGAATCTCTCTTGTTCTAGTTAGTATCTTGTTGGTATTTCTGTGTAACCCCATCCCAATCCATCCATTCATTCATTCATTCGTGTACTCGTCCGTCCGTCCGTCCGTCCATCCGTCCATCCATCCATCCATACGTCCATCCATCCATACATTTATTTATCCATCCATCCATCCATCGGTCCACCCATCCACTTATCCATTCATGCATTCATTCATTCACGCATTCATTCATTCATTCATTCATTCATTTATTCATTCGTTCATGTTACATTGATGTAGGCCTTGGTGATGACTTTGGCGGGCACGACGTTGAGGACGGGAAACATCACGACGGGGATAAGCGCCGTCACGGGAATGGGCAGCACCTCCGTCACCCAGTATGTCGCCATGATGATCACCACGTAAGCGCATCGTGCCTCCTGCAAGAAGAAAGGAAAGGAAGGATTGGTTAACGATACCTCGGCATATTTTCAACTTCGGCTATTTGGCGTCAAACGTTATTTGTCAGATATTTGAAAGAGGAAGGGAGGTGGCAGAGAGAGACAGAGACAGTAAAAATTTTGTTTTGTTTAATGACACCACTAGAGCACATTGATTTATTAATCATCGGCTATTAGATGTCAAACATATGGTCATTTTGACACAGTCAGAGATGAAACCCGCTACGTTTTTCCATTAGTAGCAAGGGATCTTTTATATGCACCATCCCACAGACGGGATAACACATGCCACGGTCTTTGATATACCCGTCATGGTGCACTGGCAAGAGCGAGAAATAGCCCAATAGGCCCACCGAGGGGATCGATCCTAGACCGACCGCGCATCAAGCGAGCGTTTTCCCATTGGGCTACGTCCCGCCCTCAGACAGAGAGAGAGAGAGATAGAGAGAGAGAGAGAGAGAGAGAGAGAGAGAGAGAGAGAGAGAGAGAGAGAGAGAGAGAGAGAGAGAGAGAGAGAGAGAGAGAGAGAGAGAGAGAGAGAGAGGGGAGAGAGGAGATAGAGATAGAGAGGGGCAGAGAGAGAGAGATAGAGAGGGAGAGAGAGAGAGAGAGAGAGAGAGAGAGAGAGAGAGAGAGAGAGAGAGAGAGAGAGAGAGGCAGACAGAGACAGAGACAGATGAAGGAAGGAAGGAAATGTTTTATTTAACGACGCACTCAACACATTTTATTTACGGCTATATGGCGTCGGACATATGGTTAAGGACCACACAGATATCGAGGGAGGAAACCTGCTGTCGCCACTTCATGGGTTACTCTTTTCGATTAGTAGCAAGAGATCTTTTATATGCACCATCCCATAGACAGGATAGCACATTGGCTGGAACGATAAATAGCCCAATGGGCCCACTGACGAGACCGACCGCGCATCAAGCGAACGCTTTGCCACTGAGCTACGCCTCGCCCCGCCCCCAGAGAGGGAGAGAGAGACAGAGAGAGAGAGAGAGAGAGAGAGAGAGAGAGAGAGAGAGAGAGAGAGAGAGAGAGAGAGAGAGAGAGAGAGAGAGAGAGAGAGAAAGAAGAAGAGAACACAGAGGGGAGACAGACAGAGACAGACAGAGACAAAGAGAGAGATAGTGTGTGTGTGTGTGTGTGTGTGTGTGAGAGAGAGAGAGAGAGAGAGAGAGAGAGAGAGAGAGAGAGAGAGAGAGAGAGAGAGAGAGAGAGAGAGGGGGGGCAGGGGGCAACCAAAATAATAAAGAATATAGCATTCATAATTGTGTTATACAAGAGTGCAAAGGATGTCCGGACGACCATTACATGACCCGAACCCCATTTTATAGCCATGACATTAGCGAGGATACCCAGGTATAGTAGTATTAAGTTTGAAATTAAATATATCGAGTAAACACACGATACTGAGAACCAGGCTACATGATCGGTTCTCAACCCGAAACATTAGCATATATATCTAGTCCCATGTGTTTACCATTGTCACACGTTCCACATACGTATTCCATACGGTTTATAGCAACATACGATGTTCCAGTTGATGAAGACAATGCTCATTTTAAACAGTGTCTTACGGATTTTGTTCAGTGTAAGATGATACATGAAAATTAGTTTCATTTGGGATGTCCACTCACCGTAATCTGGCATCACCGTGATTGATTAAATAATAGGCAGTGTCTACTCACCGTGATCTATAAAATGATAGGCAGTGTCTACTCACCGTGATCTATCATATGATAGGCAGTGTCTACTCACTGTGAACTATCATATGATAGGCAGTATCTACTCATCGTGATCTAGCAAATGATAGGCAGTGTCTACTCACCATGATCTATTATATGATAGGCAGTGTCTACTCACCGTGATCTATCAAATGATAGACAGTGTGTACTCACGGTGATCTAGCATATGATAGGCAGTGTCTGCTCACCGTGATCTATCATATGATAGGCAGTGTCTACTCACCGTGATCTATAAAATGATAGGCAGTGTCTACTCACCGTGATCTATCATATGATAGGCAGTGTCTACTCACCATGATCTATTATATGATAGGCAGTGTCTACTCACCGTGTTCTATCAAATGATAGACAGTGTGTACTCACGGTGATCTAGCATATGATAGGCAGTGTCTACTCAACGTGATCTATCATATGATAGGCAGTGTCTACTCAACGTGATCTATCATATGCTAGGCAGTGTCTACTCACCGTGATCTATCAAATGATATGCAGTGTCTACTCACCGTGATCTATCAAATGATAGGCAGTGTCTACTCACCGTGATCTATCACATGATAGGCAGCGTCTACCCACCGTGATCTATCTAATGATAGGCAGTGTCTACTCACCGTGATCTAACTAATGATAGGCAGCGTCTACTCACCGTGATCTATCAAATGATAGGCAGTGTTTACTCACGGTAATCTATCAAATGATAGGCAGTGTCTACTCATAGTTTTTAGTCCTATAATAAAGTTTCCACTCACCGTTATTGTCGGTAGGTCCATTAGGCTAGTTCACGTTCCAGCCAGTGCACCACGACTGGTATATCAATGTCCGTAGTATGTGCTATATTGTCTGTGTTATGGTGCATATAAACTATCCCTTGCTACTAATGGGAAAATGTTGTGGGTTTCCTCTCTTAGACTACATACTAAAATCACGAAATATTTGACATTGACCGTTTTAGTCCTATAATAGAGAGTGTCTAGTTACCATGGTCAGTGCTATAATAGAAAGTCTAATCACCGATTTTAGTCCTATAATAGAGAGTGTCTAGTTACCATGGTCAGTGCTATAATAGAAAGTCTAATCACCGTTTTAGTCCTATAATAGAGAGTGTCTACTTACCATGGTCAGTGCTACAATAGAAAGTCTAATCACCGATTTTAGTCCTATAATAGAGAGTGTCTAGTTACCATAGTCTGTGCTATAATAGAAAGTCTAATCACCGATTTTAGTCCTATAATAGAGAGTGTCTAGTTACCATAGTCTGTGCTACAATAGAAAGTCTAATCACCGATTTTAGTCCTATAATAGAGAGTGTCTAGTTACCATGGTCAGTGCTATAATAGAAAGTCTAATCACCGGTTTTAGTCCTATAATAGAGAGTGTCTACTTACCATGGTCAGTGCTATAATAGACAGTCTAATCACCAGTTTTAGTCCTATAATAGAGAGTGTCTAGTTACCATGGTCAGTGCTATAATAGAAAGTCTAATCACCGGTTTTAGTCCTATAATAGAGAGTGTCTACTTACCATGGTCAGTGCTATAATAGAAAGTCTAATCACCAGTTTTAGTACTATAATAGAGAGTGTCTAGTTACCATGGTCAGTGCTATAATAGACAGTCTAATCACCAGTTTTAGTACTATAATAGAGAGTGTCTAGTTACCATGGTCAGTGCTATAATAGACAGTCTAATCACCGGTTTTAGTCCTATAATAGAGAGTGTCTCGTTACCATGGTCAGTGCTATAATAGAAAGTCTAATCACCGATTTTAGTCCTATAATAGAGAGTGTCTACTTACCATGGTCAGTGCTATAATAGAAAGTCTAATCACCGGTTTTAGTCCTATATTAGAGAGTGTCCAGTTACCATGGTCAGTGCTATAATACAAAGTCTAATAACCGATTTTAGTCCAATAATAGAGAGTGTCTACTTACCATGGTCAGTGCTATAATAGAAAGTCTAATCACCGGTTTTAGTCCTATAATAGAGAGTGTCTACTTACCATTGTCAGTGCTATAATAGACAGTCTAATCACCGGTTTTAGTCCTATAATAGAGAGTGTCTACTTACCATTGTCAGTGCTATAATAGGCAGTTTAATCACCAGTTTTAGTCCTATAATAGAGTCTACTTACCATTGTCAGTGCTATAATAGACAGTCTAATTACCAGTTTTAGTCCTATAATAGAGAGCGTCTACTTACCATGGTTAGTGCTATAATAGACAGTCTAATCACCAGTTTTAGTCCTATAATAGAGAGTGTCTACTTGCCATGGTCAGTGCTATAATAGACAGTCTATTTACCAGTTTTAGTCCTATAATAGAGAGAGTCTACTTACCATGGTCAGTGCTATAATAGATAGTCTAATCACCAGTTTTAGTCCTATAATAGAGAGTGTCTCATTACCATGGTCAGTGCTATAATAGACAGTCTAATCACCGGTTTTAGTCCTATAATAGAGTCTACTTACCATGGTCAGTGCTATAATAGATAGTCTAATCAGCGGTTTTAGTCCTATAATAGAGAGTGTCTAGTTACCATGGTCAGTGCTATAATAGAAAGTCTAATCACCGGTTTTAGTCCTATAATAGAGAGTGTCTACTTACCATGGTCAGTGCTATAATAGACAGTCTAATCACCGGTTTTAGTCCTATAATAGAGAGTGTCTCGTTACCATGGTCAGTGCTATAATAGAAAGTCTAATCACCGGTTTTAGTCCTATAATAGAGAGTGTCTACTTACCATGGTCAGTGCTATAATAGACAGTCTAATCACCGGTTTTAGTCCTATAATAGAGAGTGTCTACTTACCATGGTCAGTGCTATAATAGACAGTCTAATCACCGGTTTTAGTCCTATAATAGAGAGTGTCTACTTACCATTGTCAGTGCTATAATAGGCAGTTTAATCACCAGTTTTAGTCCTATAATAGAGAGTGTCTACTTACCATGGTCAGTGCTATAATAGACAGTCTAATCACCGGTTTTAGTCCTATAATAGAGAGTGTCTACTTACCATGGTCAGTGCTATAATAGAAAGTCTAATCACCGGTTTTAGTCCTATAATAGAGAGTGTCTACTTACCATGGTCAGTGCTATAATAGACAGTCTAATCACCAGTTTTAGTCCTATAATAGAGAGAGTCTACTTACCATGGTCAGTGCTATAATAGACAGTCTAATCACCGGTTTTAGTCCTATAATAGTCTACTTACCATGGTCAGTGCTATAATAGAAAGTCTAATCAGCAGTTTTAGTCCTATAATAGAGAGTGTCTACTTACCATGGTCAGTGCTATAATAGACAGTCTAATCACCGGTTTTAGTCCTATAATAGAGAGTGTCTACTTACCATGGTCAGTGCTATAATAGACAGTCTAATCACCGGTTTTAGTCCTATAATAGAGAGTGTCCAGTTACCATGGTCAGTGCTATAATAGAAAGTCTAATCACCGATTTTAGTCCTATAATAGAGAGTTTCTACTTACAATGGTCAGTGCTATAATAGACAGTCTAATCACCAGTTTAGTCCTATAATAGAGAGTGTCTACTTACAATACTCAGTGCTATAATAGAAAGTCTAATCAGCGGTTTTAGTCCTATAATAGAGAGTGTCTAGTTACCATGGTCAATGCTATAATAGACAGACTAATCACCAGTTTTAGTCCTATAATAGAGAGTGTCTACTTACCATGGTCAATGCTATAATAGACAGACTAATCACCAGTTTTAGTCCTATAATAGAGAGTGTCTACTTACCATGGTCAGTGCTATAATAGACAGACTAATCACCAGTTTTAGTCCTATAATAGAGAGTGTCTACTTACCATGGTCAATGCTATAATAGACAGTCTAATCACCAGTTTTAGTCCTATAATAGAGAGTGTCTAGTTACCATGGTCAGTGCTATAATAGAAAGTCTAATCACCGGTTTTAGTCCTATAATAGAGAGTGTCCAGTTACCATGGTCAGTGCTATAATAGAAAGTCTAATCACCGATTTTAGTCCTATAATAGAGAGTTTCTACTTACAATGGTCAGTGCTATAATAGACAGTCTAATCACCAGTTTAGTCCTATAATAGAGAGTGTCTACTTACAATACTCAGTGCTATAATAGAAAGTCTAATCACCGATTTTAGTCCTATAATAGAGAGTTTCTACTTACAATGGTCAGTGCTATAATAGACAGTCTAATCACCAGTTTAGTCCTATAATAGAGAGTGTCTAGTTACCATGGTCAGTGCTATAATAGAAAGTCTAATCACCGGTTTTAGTCCTATAATAGAGAGTGTCCAGTTACCATGGTCAGTGCTATAATAGAAAGTCTAATCACCGATTTTAGTCCTATAATAGAGAGTGTCTACTTACCATGGTCAGTGCTATAATAGACAGTCTAATCACCAGTTTAGTCCTATAATAGAGTCTACTTACCATGGTCAGTGCTATAATAGACAGTATAATCACCAGTTTTAGTACTATAATAGAGAGTGTCTACTTGCCATGGTCAATGCTATAATAGGCAGTCTAATCACCGATTTTAGTCCTATAATAGAGAGTGTCTCATTACCATGGTCAGTGCTATAATACAAAGTCTAATCACCGATTTTAGTCCTATAATAGAGAGTGTCTACTT
The DNA here is from genome assembly GCF_016097555.1 of Gigantopelta aegis. Classification (NCBI taxonomy): domain Eukaryota; kingdom Metazoa; phylum Mollusca; class Gastropoda; order Neomphalida; family Peltospiridae; genus Gigantopelta; species Gigantopelta aegis. Next base: position 92,219,706 of record NC_054701.1, read on the forward strand.
GCCATGGTCAATGCTATAATAGGCAGTCTAATCACCAGTTTTAGTCCTATAATAGAGAGTGTCTACTTACCATGGTCAATGCTATAATAGACAGTCTAATCACCAGTTTTAGTCCTATAATAGAGAGTGTCTACTTACCATTGTCAGTGCTATAATAGACAGTCTAATTACGAGTTTTAGTCCTATAATAGAGAGAGTCTACTTACCATGGTAAGTGCTATAATAGACAGTCTAATCACCAGTTTTAGTCCTATAATAGAGTCTACTTACCATGGTCAGTGCTATAATAGACAGTCTAATCACCAGTTTTAGTCCTATAATAGAGAGTGCCTCGTTACCATGGTCAGTGCTATAATAGAAAGTCTAATCACCGATTTTAGTCCTATAATAGAGAGTGTCTAGTTACCATGGTCAGTGCTATAATAGAAAGTCTAATCACCGATTTTAGTCCTATAATAGAGAGTGTCTAGTTACTATGGTCAGTGCTATAATAGGCAGTCTAATCACCGGTTTTAGTCCTATAATAGAGAGTGTCTACTTACCATGGTCAGTGCTATAATAGACAGTCTAATTACCAGTTTTAGTCCTATAATAGAGTCTACTTACCATGGTCAGTGCTATAATAGACAGTCTAATCACCAGTTTTAGTCCTATAATAGAGAGTGTCTACTTACCATGGTCAGTGCTATAATAGAAAGTCTAATCACCGGTTTTAGTCCTATAATAGAGAGTGTCTAGTTACCATGGTCAGTGCTATAATAGAAAGTCTAATCACCGATTTTAGTCCTATAATAGAGAGTGTCTAGTTACTATGGTCAGTGCTATAATAGAAAGTCTAATCACCGATTTTAGTCCTATAATAGAGAGTGTCTACTTACCATGGTCAGTGCTATAATAGAAAGTCTAATCACCAGTTTTAGTCCTATAATAGTCTACTTACCATTGTCAGTGCTATAATAGAAAGTCTAATCACCGATTTTAGTCCTATAATAGAGAGTGTCTACTTACCATGGTCAGTGCTATAATAGAAAGTCTAATCACCGGTTTTAGTCCTATAATAGAGAGTGTCTACTTACCATGGTCAGTGCTATAATAGAAAGTCTAATCACCGGTTTTAGTCCTATAATAGAGAGTGTCTACTTACCATGGTCAGTGCTATAATAGAAAGTCTAATTACCGATTTTAGTCCTATATTAGAGAGTGTCTCGTTACCATGGTCAGTGCTATAATAGAAAGTCTAATCACCGGTTTTAGTCCTATAATAGAGAGTGTCTCATTACCATGGTCAGTGCTATAATAGAAAGTCTAATCACCGGTTTTAGTCCTATAATAGAGAGTGTCCAGTTACCATGGTCAGTGCTATAATAGAAAGTCTAATCACCGGTTTTAGTCCTATAATAAAGAGTGTCCAGTTACCATGGTCAGTGCTATAATAGACAGTCTAATCACCGATTTTAGTCCTATAATAGAGAGTGTCTACTTACCATGGTCAGTGCTATAATAGACAGTCTAATCACCAGTTTTAGTCCTATAATAGTCTACTTACCATTGTCAGTGCTATAATAGACAGTCTAATCACCGGTTTTAGTCCTATAATAGAGAGCGTCTACTTACCATGGTCAGTGCTATAATAGACAGTCTAATTACCAGTTTTAGTTCTATAATAGAGAGTGTCTACTTACCATGGTCAGTGCTATAATAGACAGTCTAATTACCAGTTTTAGTGCTATAATAGAGAGAGTCGACTTACCATTGTCAGTGCTATAATAGACAGCCTAATTACCGGTTTTAGTCCTATAATAGAGAGCGTCTACTTACCATGGTCAGTGCTATAATAGACAGTATAATCGCCGGTTTTAGTCCTATAATAAAAAGCGTCTATTTACCATGGTTAGTGCTATAATAATAACCGGTTTTAGTCCTATAATAGAGAGTGTTTGCTTACCATGGTCAGTGCTATAATAGACGGGGTCTAATAGCCGGTTTTAATCCTATAATAGAGAGCGTCTACTTACCATGGTCAGTGCTATAATAGACAGTCTAATCGCCGGTTTTAGTCCTATTATAGATAGAGTCTACTTACCATTGTATGTACCAAAATAGACAGTCTAATCACCGGTTTTAGTCCCATAATAGAGAGCGTCTACTTACCATGGTCAGTGCTATAATAGACAGTCTAATCACCGGTTTTAGTCCTATAATAGAGTCTATTTACCATGGTCAGTGCTATAATAATAACCGGTTTTAGTCCTATAATAGAGTGTTTACTTACCATGGTCAGTGCTATAATAAACGGGGTCTAATAACCGGTTTTAGGCATATAATAGAGAGCGTCTACTTACCATTGTCAGTGCTATAATAGACAGTCTAATCACCGGTTTTAGTCCTATAATAGAGTCTATTTACCATGGTCAGTGCTATAATAATAACCGGTTTTAGTCCTATAATAGAGTGTTTACTTACCATGGTCAGTGCTATAATAAACGGGGTCTAATAACCGGTTTTAGGCATATAATAGAGAGCGTCTACTTACCATTGTCAGTGCTATAATAGACAGTCTAATCACCGGTTTTAGTCCTATAATAGAGAGCGTCTACTTACCATTGTCAGTGCTATAATAGACAGTCTAATCACCGGTTTTAGACCTATAATAGAGTCTACTTACCATTGTCAGTGCTATAATAGACAGTCTAATCACCGGTTTTAGACCTATAATATATAGTATTTACTTAACAGTCAGTACTATAATAGACAAGGTCTACTCACCGTGGTCAGTCCTGTTAAAGGCAGTGGAAGTGCCAAGATTGGAGTCAGCAAAATGATGATCAGATTCTTCACCGTCCACAGATCACCTAGGACACCCATGTCGACCAGTCGCTCATCTGGTCTTGACGACCCACAGTAAACGAACAGTGTATCAGATTGAGCCCCAGTCCGAGCCAGCACCCCGTGTACTGAGATTACAGATGTGGGTTATATCTACACGAGCATGGTACAGCCAGTTATGGCCTTATTAAGTTTCCCGTGAGGTAAAACACAAAGTTCTTATGTAAATATGTATTTTATCCATGTGTTCAGCTAGGTACACTGGATTTGCATTCTTCTTATCACGCATTACATTTGGCCTTGATACCCGTCTGTCGACCTGCTTGCCTGCTCAGACCAGTGTGTGTATGTGTGTGTGTGTGTGTGTGTGTATGTGCGTGTGCGTGTGTGTATGTGTGTCCACGTGTGCGTGCGTGATACTGGCGTCAGACCTCTATCCTGCACTTCTTTTTATATTTGCCTGTCTCACTCTCTACGAATCGTGTTTACCCCCCCCCCTCCCCCCGCAATATAGAATCCTGTCAACGCCAGTGGTGTTTATGTTTGTGCGTGCGTGCATGCGGGCGTGTCGCTACCTGTAGAATTACAATTAAATATACTCTAATCTATCTGAACCCGACATTTGTTTTTTTTAACGAATTTAACAAGTGGCAATAACCAATATTTGACCAGCTCTAAACCAGTACTTGTTTTCTGAAACTCCACTCACAGATTTAAGAGTAGCTCGGTCCATTTCTCGCTCCTGCCAGTCCACCACGATTGGTACACCAAAGGCCGTGGTATGTGCTATCCTGTCTATGGGATAGTGCACATAAAAGATCCCTTGCTGCTAATCGAAAAGAGTAGCCCATGAAGTGGCGACAGCCATATAACCGTAAATAAAATGTGCTGAGTGCGTCGTTAAATAAACCATTTCCTTCCTTCCTAATCCCAGCAACGATGCGCCGGATTTACAACAAGGCGAGAGTCTATCATTCTACTTGATGAATCACGTCTTGGACATTCCGCATTAGTGGATCTCTGTTTCGTACATGTTGATTCAAAATATTCTATTCTTCGTGCCTGGTTATACATCTGGACACCTGGCTGGCCACTGTACGGTGTCAGCGGCATTACGCTGGAATACTTCAGTACCGCGTGTGCGCGATACTATATACATCAAGCTGTCATTTGTGTAGGTAACGCGTGGTCATCAAGATCAGGTACCATCTGTAGTTTCAAAATTTCACTTTGATACATCTGTCATCAAAAGCTCCAGGGGCGGGACCTAGCCTAGTTGGAAAGCTTTCGCCCGATGCGCGGTCGGTCTATGATCGATCCCCGTCGGTGGGCCCATTGGGCTATTTCTTGTTCCAGCCAGTGCACCATGACTGGTATATCAAAGGTCGTGGTATGGGTTATCCTGTCTGTGGGATAGTGCATATAAAAGCGGGTTTCCTCTAAAACTGTCAAATTACCAAATGTTTGACATCCAGTAGTCAATGATTAATAAATCAGTGTGCTCTAGTGGTATCGTTAAACAAAACAATCTTTCAAGAGCTCCATGAACAGCTTACATCTATCAAGTTTACAATCTGAAGAGTAGGAAATCCACACCAATGTTAGGCGATGTTAGGCTAAGATATAAATCCACACCAATGTTTGGCGATGTTAGGTTAAGATATAAATCCACACCAATGTTAGGCGATGTTAGGCTAAGATATAAATCCACACCAATGTTAGGCGATGTTAGGCTAAGGTATAAATCCACACCAATGTTAGGCGATGTATGGCTAAGATATAAATTCTGCAATGTTAGTCTGACAAGTATGCTGTACATTTGGACATCCGTATCATTGTTGACGACTTGTCACACCAATGAACTCGTGTCCGTGTTCTGACATTCTAATGAGATCTGGAATTACACCGTTGCAGTCCTTAAACCATGTTCCTTGTAAGCAGAGGTCGGTGTAAGGGTCATTCATTAATAAACATGCCTGTGCTGTAAACAAAAACGTGTACGAGTTAAATATAATGGTCATCAGCAGGGAGAAACATCCAGTGGTGACAATACGAGCCGCCATACTTCTATTATTGCGTCACCAAAACCCGCCGTGTTGTTGTTGAGGTAGTTCAGCTATATATTGATATGTGTCACTATAAAAATCAGAATGATGTGTTACTTTTCACTGCATATGTGTTACTATAGACATCGGAACACAATATTCTGTATTATTCGATATGTGTCATTGTTGACATCAGAACAATCTGTTGCTTATCATTGAATATACATATGACACTATAGACATCAGAACAATATGTTTCGTATCAATGCATATGTGTCACTCTAGAAATCAGAGCAATTTGTCATGTATCTATGCATATGTTGGGGCGAGACGTAGCCCAGTGGTAAAGCGCTCGCTTGATGCGTGGTCGGTTTGGGGTCGATCCCCGTCAGTGGGCTCATCGGGTTATTTCTCGTTCCAGCTAGTGCACCACGACTGGTATATCAAAGGCCGTGGTATGTGCTATCCTGTCTATGGGTTGGTGCATATAAAAGATCACTTGCTGCTAATCGAAAAGAGTAGCCCATGAAGTGGCGATAGTGGGTTTCATCTCTCAATATCTGTGTAGTACTTAACCAAATGTCCGATGCCATATAACCATAAATAAAATGTGTCGAGTGTGTCTTTAAATAAATCATTTCCTTCCTTCCTTCAACGCATATCTGTTACTATATAGAAATCAGAGCGATGTGTTATGTATCAATGCATTTGTGTAACTTCAGACATAAGGACAATACGTTACGTATCTGGTAGCAGGGTGTTGGGTTTCAAATCGGGTATACATTCCCAGTCTGGGTCTCGGAGTGGAAGAACGTATCTGTTTCGTGTGTGCCACTGCGCGTGCTTTTCGCGTGCTTGACAGTTCCTTTCGGGTCTTTTTGTCAACGAAAAGGATGTGGGTTTTGTGTGGTCATTATGACTGACTGAATGTTAAGAAGCCTCTCGTTTCGACAGTCTGCAAAACTTCCTTGACTCCGGCTGATTTTAGGCGACATGTTCAACGGCTATTCTGCAGTAATATCACGTTACTATTTTATAGTGATACAATCTCGTACTCTCCTGAGCCGAAGGCACCAGTATACTAACCATAGGAAATGTTTTATTTAACGACGCACTCAACACATTATATTTACAGTTATATGGCGTTGGACATATGGTTAAGGACCACACATATATTGAGAGAGGAAACCCGCTGTCGCCACTTCATGGGCTACTCTTTTTCGATTAACAACAAGGGATCTTTTATATGCACCATCCCACAGACAGGATAACACATACCACGGCCTTTGATGGAGCGACAGTATACCGACCATGACGATTGGACAATGTTCAAGTCTGATTCTCACTTGTTCAGACGAATTCGGCCTCTCTAGATTTATGTTTTGACATCCAGTAGCCGATGATTAATACATCAATGTGCTCTAGTGGTGTCGTTAAACAAAACGAACTTTAACTTTACTCAAGATCTATGTATTATGCACATCATTCCAACTTCCACATGTTGTGGGGTTTTCGTCACGGAAGGTATATGTGAACATATGCTAGTATATAGCTTGGGCTTTATATTTTAGACCTTCGTTGAACATTGTGTGTCAGGTTTGTTTTTCAACATTGTTAGTCTGACCATCTGTTCTTTACATTGTTCATTTTCGATTGTCCTTCTGAAAATGCTCCAAATTTTATATATAAAAAAAGCAGACAGTTGTTTTTTAATTTGGCCATTTTCCCCCACGCTTTCTTATCCACTGTTATTCCAAATTTTCCATAGTCCGCCTTTAACGTCCACCGCCCTTCTTCTTCTCAATTTGGGTATAAAAGTCTATGTTAGAGTTTGAACCCAAACCGGGCGTGCTTGAATCTCGATTACGTGTAGGCATGTCAAACCAGCCCCGAGTTCAGCGACGGCGACTGACTAACGTTCGCCAACTATTTGACTGCTCCCCGATTGAGTCATTTGGTAACTAAACAGTTAAACGTTTGTTTTCTTTAACGACGCCACTGAGACACATTGATTTATTAATACTTGGTTATTGGATGTCAAACATTTAATAATGTTCACATAGTCTCAGAGAGTAAACCCACTACATTTTCCCATTAGTAGCAAGGGATCTGTTATATGCACCATCCCACAAACAGGACAGCACATACCACGACCTTTAATATACAAGTCGTGGTGCACTGGCTAGAACGAGCTGGTAAATAACGTTACGCGCATATACCAGTCAAGCCCCTGCGCGTGCTGTAAGTTAACCTCACCGTGGTGCAGGGGTGTAACATTCTCTTTGAGAATGGCCAATACAGCACAAATCCCCTTATTTTCTTCGAGATACTATTGAAATTTGGAGTAAAAGTCAGTATCTATCTGTGATATTTGTATTTTTGCACAGTTCTTTACACTGTTTTTATTTAAATCTTGAATTTTTATATTAATGTTGATCATCACTTTATTTGTTTGCATTACCATAGTTTGACACCCAATAGCCGATGTATTTTTCGTGCTGGGGTGTCGTTAAACATTCATTCATTCATTTATTCATACCAGTCAAGCGAACGTTTTTCTGCTCGGTCTTCCAGAACTCATCTCAGTTCTATATACATACCACATCGGGCATCTCTATTACATATACTAAAGTAAAGAAACAAGGGACGAGAGAAAGACAGACAGACAGCAGAGAGTGACTGCAACAAATAACCCATCCATCAGTGTCCGGAACATAACCGTGTTACTCAGTCCAACATTACTTACAGTCATTCCCCACATATTACGTCTGTGTATTACATTACTACGCTAGAGGTGAATTATACTTGGTCTACAGTACTAAGTGTTCCTTCATTTCTTTCGCTTGGTTTACAATGTAAGGCATTACAGGCTATATCAACTGTTACATGTTTTATGACAACAAACCAACAAACGAAACACTCATAAAAACAATAATACATTTATTAATTTTATTTTCAATATACATGGTTTAGTAAATATAGTAGTGTTTGTACAATGTGATCCTACTAATCGTAACTATTTGGAAGTGGGTTTTTAAAATTATTATTACATAGGTGTAGCGCTGGAGTCAGTCTCGTGTGCAGATAGTCCCCGAAATGCCCCCCCCCCCCCCCCCCCCCCCGCCTTCCCAAATGGACGTTCGTTTAGAGAATACTCAACGAGCTACGAGGCAATACCGTTTGTCTTGCGCTCGTAAATTGATGATGTCCTTCCCAAGTCTTTGGCGAGGTGGCGAGAGAAGGACCACATGAATTTACGAGTGTAAGATAAACGGTATTGCCAAGTAGCGAGTTGGGTATTCTATTTATTATCTTTTATCAACCTTTATCATTTTATGGAAGATTTTCAAATGATACTGTTATTGAAAACAAGTTTACATGTTGAGAACAAAAACAGCTTTGCGTCATAGCTGTGACATACGTATTGCTGATGACGTACGTTAATGTTACACTTTTACACTTAATTAACCACCGCAGGCACTGAAATTATCAACTAAATTTTGTGACATTAAATCCTATAGTGAAACACTGATTATAATATATACTGCCTAATAAAATATATAAAGAAATCTATATAAAATATATATTACAACGTGTTCAACGTATTTAGTATATATCTTCTAATAAAATGAAATAGAGATATTTGATATACATATTTACAATTCTTAATACATTATCGTCACTATTTCCTAATAAAATAATTTAACACCTTATTGTATTCAGATAATTAAATATATCTTTTGTTGAATAAAATACATGTATTTCACAATCAGGAAATACGAAAATAATTATCAGGTGTATAAATTGATGTTCGTTAAAGGTGCGGTAGTACGAGGTATAAGAGGTATGGATGGGACGATTCGGGGTTTCTTATTTTCGATTTATTCGCGATACTTTGCCAAAATAGTACAAGTACGTCAGTTATCATACATGCATTTGTATAAACCAATTTTAAGAGCAAAACACTAGTTTTAATGGTCATTTGTAAAATAATTGTAAATGTAAAACTGAGTTACTACATATTGACTAGAAAACAAACATTGCATTTTTACCATCCCATGTTAGCGTGTTGGGTCTGGGATACTTGGGCAGTGTTACCTCAGGATTCGAGTTCAGAGAGTTGGCAAAATAATTTTACCTGAACTGAGCACCTAGGGTGTCCGGGAATAGTCTCTCCCTTAATTTTAATTTGTTTAAATCCAGTTGTCCAGTACATAACATACGGGTGTCATGTACACTTATTATAGAAGCATAAAAGAAACGTATATTTCAAGACATATTTCTGTAATAATGTTTATTATTTAGATAATGTCCTTTTTTTTATTAAAAGTAATTTGAAAACAAAAAGTATGGAATAACTCGAATCAGCACAAATACATAATACATAGGCCTACTGTTTGTTTAACTGAACACAGGTTACATAACAAGGTATCACTGATTTTTTTTTTTAAATATAACTTAGCACAACAAGTACATGCACATAATATATAATAGTAAATCATTTAATTAGTTATTGTTATTAAAAATTTAGCTCGTATTGAAAGTGAAAAAAAATCTGCAAAGATAAATTTCCGTCATATTAAAGCGATTCATCATCGGTAATATTCGTAAATTTTTTTATCCGGACGAACTCGATAGGTTCCAGAACATCAACATACTTCGTAGTTTGGAAATTGGGCATTATTTTATAATTCTTGAATTTAACACGTGTTTACTGTTTTAATTTTTTGTTACTAACTGGGACAAAATGTTTATTTTATCGGCCGATTTATCACAGAGGTCAGTCCATATTTTGGAGGTTACAATTTTTACGGTCCCAGCAGAGACATCTGTGGGTTCGGTGCTGGATTCGAACGGGGCCAAGGTTCCCCCTTGCCCCATGTCAGGTGTAAGGGAATCGAGCGCTCTGATTGGCTGAAATACTTCACCGGTCCTTGGGTTTACTAGCAAGGTGCGGAAACGTTTATACATGTACAATTACAAAAAAAAAAAAATCATAATAAAAAAATAAATCCAAATGAACCGCGGTTTTTCAAATTGAAAAACGGTGCACCGAACCGTTGACCTGAAACCGCGATTTTCGTGAACATCGATTAATCGTCCCATCCCAACTACGATTAAGGTGTAGCTGCTTAATTCAGTCTAATTATAACATCGATTAATCGTCCCATCCCAACTACAAGGTATGGTGTAGCTGCTTAATTCAGTCTAATTATAACATGAGTGATCAGGTTTCAATGTATATATTGGATATGATTTAAAAATATATATAACAGTAACCGTAAGATCATTGTAAAATAGCATTGGCTACACAATTATATAACTGTCGTGAAATAGACCAGTCAGTAAAATAAACATTGTATAAAATACATCTATACTATAAGTACGATATGCAAAGTAACTAGGTCAAATCAACAAACATGGTTCAACATCAAAATTATAGGCATCGAGATTAGAATAGTATCTGCCCATGTACATGTTACCGTAAATTACAGGCCCGTAATCCATAGGTTACGACACAGTAATGGGGTGTACAGTTCCCTTTATCATTATATCACTTGTTATTCATGTCACTGTTCTCCTTGTAATGATATTTGTGTGTGTGATTTATATTCAAAGAGTACACAGTCGATCAAACTTTAGGTGGTGATGTTTTTGTTCAAACAATTTTGTGGAGAACGAAGTCCCGTTCTCGACTTTCTTGACATGTGGTAACGTTCTGGCAACCGGGTTACGTGAACGACGATTGTCGACTTATTGTAATGTCTGAGTTAGGTAAATAGGTAACTAGTTTAACGTGGTCATATACCACCAGTGTTTCAAACACGCCCATCCTGAGTCCGACCTCCGATATGATCGGGGGCCTGACTCGGGACAGGAGTTATGCCTGAGTTAAGGTTAGCAACGAATACAATTTGTTTTAATAACATTGTCGTATCGTTTTTGATCGACAATAATCTATATCACGTCCAAGTACAATGTTGGGTTTTTTGAAAATAATGGAATCGTTCACATTTCATGTGAATTATTATTATTTTTTTAAATTATTATTATTTTAAACGCATTGGTCAAATACAACAGCAATACCTGCCAAAAATGAAGAATGTCGTCTGCTCCATGGATGAAATATTTTCGAACTAATCGGGAAAATTGTATTTATTTCATTCTCCATCAGACAAACTGAAATTATTAACAAACAAAAACTATACGTTTAGTAG